>NW_011887769.1:966407-1069692 GCF_000806365.1 Fopius arisanus | reverse complement strand
GAATAAATTGGAAAGAACCTTCAGATGAAACTTTCCAAATCCTCAATTGGATATTTCACTGTTCGAAAGTTATTCTCAAAGTTTCAAATAAAAAACCTCCAAATATTTTCGAACCTTCAATTTACATGAAATTTATTTTCATCCTTTTACATCGAAAAATCACATAACTTTGAATATTCAATGAAATTCCAATTTCGCAATGATTATTCCGCGATAAAAACGCGCGACGTATATGGAAAAACTTGGAATCGAAATCTCGCAAAGCTGTTCTCACAACTCCATTAGTGATTTTATAAATTTAATTTTAAACCCCAATTTCAAAGAAGAATCGTCAATATCAATTTAAATATCAATTTAAACCCACGTATTTTACATTCTTTTGTTAACAGTAATCGCAGTGAATTGAATATAGCATTTACCTCTAACGGATTTGCAACATTCATTTTCCGTTGAAATGGTTAAAATTTATGTCATGCGCAAAACGGAAAATTCATTCGTGTCCCTAAATGCTTGAGTTGTTAAAAAGTTAACCGGATTTAATACCACAATACCGTAATGTGGTTTAAAATTTATAAAGTCCGAATGTCATCGAATTTCCACGAAAAATGGTAACATTAATGAACTAATGAATTATCACGCTTTAATTTTAGATTAGATGAAACTCGATACCATTGTGAGTTAAATCGTTTCTGAAAAATTTAACAATAAATTTCTGTTGGCACTTTACTCTTGATTCGCGGCGATTTAAAAATAAACTTGGATTGTTTTTTTTTGAGTACACGTGAAAGCAAATGGATAAATTGGAGTGGGGAAATGGGGTAATAAGATGGTGTATCTCTAGAAGTGGAAGAGCTCATTAAGTCGAGTATAGAACTAACTTGGCCGCGATAGCTAAATAATCGGATTCCCTTTCTCCTTTCTCGAGAGTAGCAGGAATTCCTATCAAGGACTCTGTGATCTACATAATACACCAGGGTACATCGAAAAGAAGAATAAATTTATTCAAATCAGGATTTATATCTCGAATTGTGATAGTTGGATTGCTGCCCGATATTTCTGGCGACCCAATGGCCAATTAGTGATTTCAATCAATTTGAATTATCACGTTTAATCGAGACAGAGGCAGTCTGTTATTTTACCGAACAATCGTTGAACCTGAATCTATAAAACACTGGGATTTGCATACAATTATTTTTGGCAATTATTCCTCAGTTTTTCCTCAAGTGGAGATGAATTTCTTCCTCAAATTGAATTTTATTCGTCAAGTATTACCTTGACCCTCACTTTCTCTCTTCAAGGTTGTACGGCTCTGCTTCAGGGTTAAGCTAACACCCTTCCATGAGGGCTCATGAAAAATATTTCATGAATAATTATTTGTTCTAAATAAATTAGAAGAGAATTAGCATAGAATTTCACAATTGAAATTACACTGTGTATTTTTTATTAGAAGTTTTATCTCCGATTTTAATTATTTGTCTTCTCTACTGCATTCTATCGAAAGGTCAGAATGAAAGAAAAGTTAACGGGTGCTCTTTAACTATTCGTAGGAATATTAAAATTCTTAAATTCTTCCCAATACCGATGAAAAGTTGGAATAACTAAATTTTTTTCCTGGTCATTTTTTCCCTTTTTTTTAGACATTCTTGGTTTGTTTATTTTTTTAGAAAAAATATCGATTGAATTCTAATTAAATGTAGTGATCTTTTTTCGTGATTAGAGACGAATAATTTGAACACTTTCCGAAGACATCAGTGATAATGTGATATTTTTTTTCTGATCATCTTTCTTTTTATTTTGTTTACAATGGAATGAGCTTGATTCAATTAAAATTGCATCGGTAATTGTTATTTGCCCCGAGTAAATGAGAAACGGATTTGCCGAGAATTTGCTATTTCGTTCGAGTAAATTGAGGTGACTAATTTTTGTGGTAAAGAAATGAACAGGTCTCGGTAGGGCCCATGAAAAGTCTTCCACTAACAATTATTTGTCCGGAATGCATTTGAGAATAATTACAGATAGTTTTCTAATTAGAATTCCACTCCACAATAAAATCAAATTCAAATGATCATAATACAAAAAATTTCGTTTTAATCACTCCTTCCTCCTTTCTCATATTCTCGCATTAATTTTCTTTTCAAAATAATATAAACGGAATATATTCATATTATTACTCCATTAGTGAAGAAAAACAATAGGAAAACATTTCGAAAGGCTTGAATGATAAATCAATAGTTTGATTTTTCACTGATGATGGACTTTGTTTATATTAGGATGATCCGAATGAAATTCAATTAAAATTCCATGACCGAAGGATTGTTATTTGTCGTGAATTAGAAACGGATCAGGATAGAATTTGCCAACGCGTTCAAGTAGATTAAGGGGAGAAATTTTAGTGGTAAAAAAAAAGAAACTCGTCTCAGGAGAAGAATTCGATTAGCAGAAGGGACGTCTGAAGGAACCGATAAGCCACTGTATAGGCATTTCTCACGGCAGTAGAACTAACTGGATTATGCGCTTGCCCACACCAAATTACCAGGCAAACGTTCGGCAAACTCAATTGTGGATTTGCCACCATCGTTGAATAGAGTAGGAGTTGAGGATCTACCACACACGTAATTTCCAAGATAAGTTGCCAACCCGCTTGTTACTCTGATGGGAGTGTTCGGTATCACGCATCTATCTGGAAATGGAAATCCTCCTTTTTTTTTTTATCGCTGAGAATGTATTAACCCATTTGCCTATTTAAAAAGTTCAGACACATCGAGAGTTGATTCGTATCTTGGATGTTATCACTCCTTACTGATTTATTTGACGCTCTTGATAGCCTGGACATTGCAATTTTCGTGTTACTATCAATTGAAATATCTCGATACAGATCGACAATCCGGCGACACATGTCGCGTACAATATTCAGGAAATATCATAGGGAATCGAACGATTTTTTATTCAGACTCCTGCTCCGCACAGATTTCGAGATATTGACATTCATTGCAGTGAAAAATCATCTGACCACATGACACATCAACTCCGATGTATCTTGAGAAATAAAAGTCGTATAAAATTATCTAAAAAACCATTTTACTCGTTTAAAAATTCGTTCTTTAGAAGATTTGGCCGAATTATCGATAATTAATGAGATATTTCAATTGAGAATATATACTTGAACAGAACGCGACCGAAAATTGCCGAAATGACTAGACACGTCACACGGAAAAAAGATATTTAAAAAAAAAAACATATTTAATTTTATTTAGGAGAGTGCAGGGTAATCTGAACATGTTTTTGTTTAAATTGGGGCAGTAGCAATTAATTCTGTCAAGTGTCCTTCTTGGGCCACAAAATGGCCATTTGAAATCATAAAAGCCATTTTGAAAATTATTTAATTAATATCAGATTGAATACTAAATTTATGATCTCGTAAAAAAATTATTTTTTCGACTGTAAAATAAAAAATATCGTCGAAGCACGAACAATTAAAATTTCTAGCTTTTGCAAGTTTAAAAATTTTTTCCAGTTTTGAGACAATTTTTATCTAAATGATTTATTATACCCAATGATTCCCTTATCAAGGAGAATTGAGATATAATTAATCTTAAACAATTGTTTTATCAAACTAAACAATTGCATGTCTCATCAGTATATAAGCTCGCATCTTATTTCTTACATACCAGGACAATACAGAATTGGCGGATAATATTTATATTTTTAATAAATTTTTCGTCGATGACAAAAAAAAATTGTATGTCACAATATCCAAGGAGAAAGAAGCTTTGGCGGTGCAACTTTCATGAGAGAAACAAATATCCTTCTTATTTGGCTTTTCGTATTGGATACACGTGAAACTTGTCATGTGTGTGGGTAAAACAGAACAAAAAAAGGGGATGAAGAAAAACCGGTGGAAAAATGAAATACCCGGGACATTGTCGTCTCGTGGGACACGTTTCTTGAATTCAACACCCGCAATGTCGCACCCCATCCTCTGGAAGCTGTCGTTCGATATAAGTTTTAGACCTCCTGTAAACTCACCGTATTCCAAAGTTGGTTAAAGGTCGGATCCCACCGGTCTGCGGTTCCTCACGCCTTCACCTGCTCCACTTCTTCACTCTATTTCACCCCCAACTTGCAAAAAAGTGTCTCCAATTTTTTTTTTTTCAACACCCCTTCCTCCGTATGCCAGATTAATTATCACTTTTTAACATGAAAAAGTTCATTCTGATTTTCCACTTTATTTAATCCCTCTTCATTTCATTCCACTGTCACAGCGTGAACGATATTTCAAACAAAAATTGACAGTAACTGAACTATTGGTTTGTTTTTTTTTTCTTCCAATTGTTATTTGGTCTGATTGAAAAATAAAATGAAGAATTGCAGGATTTCCACAGATTTTGATCGACGTTGTGGCGGCTGTCAGTTCTCTATCGATTGATGTTTTATTTTCAATTAACACATAATGTTAACGCGTAACAGAGTGTTTCGATATTCCTCAGCCTTTCGGTTTGTTTTTCCGTGCGTTGAACTCAGTTGGAAATATTTTTTTTTTTTTTTTATCGACGGCAAATTCTGCCGAGTGAATCCATACGCTGCATGAGCTGGCGGGAAGATCGATTGAATTGTTCGACGGCCAATCAGACACGACGTGACGGACTCCAGGCCAAACAAATTACTTCCTCACGATTAACTGCACGATAGTACACATAAGCTTCTGCACTGTCAGTGGACCGAATGTCTATCGTCTTTTCGGGATCATAATTGGGTGGAGATGGGGAGGTCGTTTTTTTTTTTTTGATCAGTCGTTTTTTTTTCTTTCAAATTTTTTTTTTTTTATTGCGTTGCCTTGGAGACGCGGATATGCACCAGCAGAACTACCGCGATGTACTGACGACTGTGAATTGAGTGCTACAAGAAGACATTCACCGATTCTTTAAGCTTACCCAGAACGACAAATACATGGATTTGATGTTGTGTGTTTTACCCACTCTCTTGGACTGTCTGAGGCTGGTTTATCTCAGCCTCGGTGGACCCCTCTTTTTCTACCTCTCTGGAAAGTGAAATCGAACGGTTTGCTTTACAGGATAGTTATCGGTTAGGCCAGACTCTTCGAGTGATTTTGTATGCATTTTCAGAGTGACTACTGTGGGTTATTTTTTTTTTTTAGTCAATTTGAGAGGTATGTTTCAACTTCATGATGTGGCCGATGAATTGAAGCTGCAAAGGAGAATTATTGCGGGTTTTTTTTAGGCTTTCTGATTGTCTCCAGCGGTTGTAAATACACGAACAAAAATTCCTGGGGAAATTGTCGGATTACTGTTGCATAATTACACTTGAAATCGCAAATAAAAAACTGGACATTAACAACGACAAAGTGATATGAGATTCGTGCTGAATTTTTCATTGACAAATCGGTTAATGTCTGGAATAGTCTGGTAATTCTCCATTTTCACGTTTCCATGGCAATGAAAGAAAAATAAAAATGTTGAAAATTCTAGCAACAGTTTCGCTGGATTTTCGATCTATTGAACATTCAATTGTATTTAAAGTAGAATTTTCCCGATGAGTACGAAAATTCTTTTATGGAAAAATGAATTATTATTCAACATGAAAACCCCAATTCTCATAAATTGTCATGAAATAAAAAATTGGTATTACCCACTGTTTTTAATTGAAATCGAAGTAAAGCTTATATAAGTCAAAATTCAGACGGTTTGTGAGGATTGTGAGTGATTTTGTATCTGAAATTTCAATCTATTTCAACAATGCATTGAAAAGAGTTTTTAGTTGTCTTTGGGTGAATTTTAACGGAATTAGTGGTGAATAGTTGACGATTCTTGGAAAAAATGGTTCAGGGATAAAAAGGAAGTGCGGAAAAAAACCATAGCTGTTGTCCACCATTATTTTAATTCATGACCATTGGTTTTATGGATTGAACGCTCAGCGATTTGTGGTGGCAGGTGTCTGCGTTTATTTTCCGCATTCTATGCCAAAACGAAAGAGCCCGTGGCGTTAATGGAATAAATAAGTGGATAAACCAACTACAACTGACTGCATGTCGAGGTTCAACATCTACACGGTTTGTTTCCCTTCGCTTTGTTTCAGGATCAGAAATTTTAATTTCCTTGGGAGATATTTTGTTCCTGGGTTCGTGTGCCGCATGTTAAAATTTCCTCTTTCCGTCTCGTCTGCGGTTGTCCCGCAATTTCGGACAAGTAGAGTTGCTCATGCTGTTGTTTTTTATGAGCTGCAGTACGAACCAAGTTTTCCCACTCATCCCAGGGCTAGATACCTCTCTGTCTTCAGTAAAAGCGAAATTTATCTCAGGGGGAATGGAAGAGGCTTGTCGATTCGGATTTAACTTTCAAACGGAAGGATTGTACTCATTCAACTGCACATTTTTTATTTTTTGTTATTTTTGTTATTTAATGGGTTATGATGGTATGAGAATTTTTCATTTTTTCGACTTTCAACTTGAATTCTGTTGGATGAAAAAATGTCAATTTTTGATTGTCGGAATTCGAATGGAGATTTTCAAAAGATTAATTTTTCTAGATCTTTAATTTTGTTCTTATATACACGATGCTGCGCACATAAAAGCATCTTGAATATCCACTTTTCGCCCTATTTTCTGGCAGTGAGTACAGTAGAATGGAAAAATAGCTAATGGATTTTACGCGTGGGTTTATTAGATATCCGCTCAGGTAGATACCCCTGCTTATTACACTATATACATCGTGCTATTATTATTTTCACATACAACTCGTGGATAAGAGGAGAGTTTTTCCTATTGAACAAGGAAAACGCGCCTCTCCAATCATATCAATTATATATCGATTCCAATTTCCATTCATTACTGGTGAATATTCATTATTATAATATTCATACTGAGAATAATCTTCTCTTTGTTGCTAAAGGCTTGACACCAAAAAATATAATTCACACAAAAAATCGCTGATATATAATCTATATATAATCCAAAAATCGCCCAAGATATTGCTTATTCCGTACTCATGATAATGTCATTGTATTATTTCATTTGCCCACCAACAATGCCACATATTTAATTGAGCATTTTCAATTACGACGTGGGTAATTTAAGTTTTGTAGATCGCTTGTTTTTCGTTCAGCTACTCTTTCCATTTTTTTGACCTAATCCGTAAATTAGCACAGCACTTGCCCACAAATGCAGTATATATTCGTAATTATTCCTCTATACAATTTTACCTCAGATTTATTCTTGAAACTTTTATTGTCTTGATAGAGTATGTAGAATTACTACAGATATTTTTTACTCGGAAGTACAGCCTCTACTTGTGCATAATAAAATAATGAAAAGGATGAATTGATTGGGATTTCGTTGGAATTTTTTAAATTTTCATTCAGGGTACAACGAAGTTCGATAATTAAAAATAAAAATGTCACATTGAGAGATGTTTTGTTTGAATTATTAACGAGCAAAGAGGATGTGTATTGGGCTCTTCCAACTCCAGTTTTTTAACGGTAAAATCAGATAACACATTTCGTTGCGATTTTGTGGAAAGTGAGGAAGAATACTCCACTAATTATCAATGAAATAAGACTGACAGAAGTTACGATTCCATGTACGATTCTCTTGACATTCTGTTTGCTGTCCTCCAGTTGTTTTCTTTCGTCATCCTGCTTTGCTTCCTCGATTTTACTCTCCAGTCTCAGCGTGTGCCGATATTCAATTAGAATGGCGGTAAACTGCAAAAGTGTCAAACAAATCTGCGTAAACAGAATAAGTGTAATAAATGTACTCAGCCCACCGCATTTAATGAATCTTTGCATCTTAAAAGATTCAACAATAATTTCCACTTAAATTTATGAAATACCCTACTTTATACTTTTGTAATACAATACAATTGAATTGTGAGGGGGAAAGATAAAAATAGTATTGAACTTTTTAATAATTATTACTAATCCTCTCGGCCGAGAACAATTGCTTTGTACGCATGGAGACAGTTATCTCCCGATTGGTCACGTTCTTAGCGATTAGTACTATGATTTATATTCGTCATATCTATAGGCCTCGGGATATTGGAAATCTTATAGATTATGCAGCTAAAGAATCAGTATTGAATCCCACTGTTTTGAAAATCTATGATAAATTAACGCCAACAATGTGTGATCGTTTCATTATCGTTTTACCTTTCGATTGGTACATCTAGGCTATTCGTCGAGAACATTATGCTGTGAATCAAATTTCCATCCATTATTGGCGAATATTCATACTGATAATATTCTTCTCTTTGTTGCTTCTCTTCTCTTGTCTCTTCTCTTGACACCGACAATATAATTCACACAAAAAATCGCTAATATATAATCTATATATAATCCAAAAATCGCCCAAGATATTGCTTATTCCGTACTCATGATAGTGTCATTGTATTATTTCATTTGCCCACCAACAATGCCACATATTTAATTGAGCATTTTCAATTACGACGTGGGTAATTTAAGTTTTGTAGATCGCTTGTTTTTCGTTCAGCTACTCTTTCCATTTTTTTGACCTAATCCGTAAATTAGCACAGCACTTGCCCACAAATGCAGTATATATTCGTAATTATTCCTCTATACAATTTCACCTCAGATGTATTCTTGAAACTTTTATTGTCTTGATAGAGTATGTAGAATTACTACAGATATTTTTTACTCGGAAGTACAGCCTTTACTTGTGCATAATAAAATAATGAAAAGGATGAATTGATTGGGATTTCGTTGGAATTTTTTAAATTTTCATTCAGGGTACAACGAAGTTCGATAATTAAAAATAAAAATGTCACATTGAGAGATGTTTTGTTTGAATTATTAACGAGCGAAGAAGATGTGTATTAGGCTTTTCCAACTCCAGTTTATTAACGTTAAAACTAGAATGCACATTCATGTGTGAATTTGTACAAACAGAAGAACAATGCTGGGCTAATTATCAATGAAGTAAAACTAACATAATATACGACATTATGTGTCATTCTCTTGACACTCTGTTTGCTGTCCTCCAATTGTTTTTTTTCGTCATTCATGTTTGCCTCCTTGATTTTCCTATCCTGGCTCATAGTGTACAGACGTTCAACTAGAATGAAGCTAAACTGCATAATTGTACAACATAAATGTATAAACAGAATAATTGTGGTTACCATACCCACATGTAAGCAACCAGCAAGGCTTAGCATCTTAAAAGATTCAACAGTAATTTCCACGTAATTTTATGAAATATACTACTTTATACTTTTGTAATACAATACAATTGAATTGTGAGGGGGAAAGATAAAAATAGTATTGAACTTTTTAATAATTATTATTAATGCTCTAGGCCGAGAACAATTGCTTTGCACGCATGGAGACAGTTCTCTCCCTTTTGTCACGTTCTTGACGATTAGTATTATGATTTATATTCGTCATATCTATAGGTCTCGTGATATTGGAAATCTTATAGATTATGCAGCTAAGAAATCAGTATTGAATCCCACTGTTTTGAAAATCTATGATAAATTAACGTCAACAATGTGTGATCGTTTCATTATCGTTTTACCTTTCGATTGGTACATCTGGGCTGTTCGTGGAGAACTTTATGTTGTGAATCCCAAGGGTGGAATCCATTGTGAAGGCAACAACACCCCAGCTGTACGAATTCTAAAGGATCAATATCTCGAGACATGTTTGACAATACAATTTTTTGCACTTATCAAAGCTTATACTCATTATATCACACCTAAAATTGATCCGTACACTGAGAGAAATATTCAATAAAAATTACGTGTATTTTCCGTAATTCTGGAGCGAAATGTGGTTGTCGGAAATTTTACGGAATTGTCACGTAATTTTTATCTAAAGTCACGGAAATTTTCTGTGGTTTTCCGTAATTTTTATTTGAATAATCGGTCAAAAATAACGATACCGTCATTTAAATTTTTCGAATCAACTCCGTAATCGGTAAGTGAACTGAAAGTTCCGTAATTTTTACTAAATATTTCTCTCCGTGTATGGCATTGATAAGCTCACGGTATTGTCAGCGCTTGATAGACTGGATGAACTTTGCATCACCTTCAGTACCACAGAGCAACCAGAGAATGTAGTCCGCAAACTCGATTAAAATTATATAATCCGTGAAGTGCCACGAAACAAATGATCAATTGAATCGGCACATCGTTCCTTAACAGGGCGCAATTTAATTGATATAATGGTAGGTGATAAGTCCGATTCGTGTTATGAGACAAGACTAGCTCAAGTGCTCAGACCTAAACGAAAGAATTACAAAGATTTTTACTTTTATATACTTTTTTATTTTTATTTTTATTATTTTTATTCAGATCTATGTCTTGCGGTTGATAATCAATTTCTTCCAGAGTTTTTAGATTTTCAGATTAATTATCAATTGAATATCTCAATTATGAATATCACTAGAAAGCTCAAAGGGATAGGAAAAATAAAAACAAAATGTCAAATTTTACCATAGCCCGGGGGCCTGTTCAATTAGTTTCTGGGAACGAAACTAACTTTTTTCAAAAAATTAATATTCTCATTAACCCGCCATTAATTTCGCACATACAGAAAAAAATATAAAAATTGAATATTTTCCGACATTCGCAATTCAGTTTTTTGTCGGGTTATGTGCAGAAATCCAGACTTTTCCGCTATTTTTTTTTTATTGAAAACAGGTGAGACCACTAATATATGTATAGTACATATTTACCAATTGAAAGTCATTTAAATCCATTAGAAAATTCCGCTATTTTATAAAAAAAAAAACCTTAGTTAGCATTATGAAATGTGTCAACATTGAAAGGGAGTCTAGTTGAGTGACTGGGTCGGTCACAAATGGCGAATGTCCTATGCATACGCGGCAAAGGACAATAAGAGACGAATTTTTTGGTGAGAGGCTGTCGGAACAACTATACACTGGGATGAGCTATACGAGACGCTTTCGCGCATTGTCTAAACCTGTTACTGGGATCCACCGAGTGGAGAGAGCGAACCCGGGTTACAGGGGGTGGTAGATGGGTGGTTTCTGTTGTACATTCACATGGAGGAAAGGGTAGCAGGCGTTAGCTCTATATGTGGAAGAGACCGCAGAACGCTAGGACAGGTCGGCCCATGAAACTAGGGGCTGCATTTGTTCGAGCAAATTGCTTTGTTAGAGCTACCGAGGTCCCACTATTCGAGGTACCCACTCGGCCATTTCAAAATAGCGACTCCATACCAATTCCAAAATTGTGACCAATATATATTTTTTTCTTTTCTAACACTTTTTTTTCTAAAGCTCCAACCGCTGTTTACCACTCACTAGTGCGTCGTCTGATATTTTACTATTGAATCTCTTACTCTTGTTATCAAAAACCATTTTTTTTTTTTTTTTTCAACAAAACGATAAAATTCGTCTTATCTCTCATTACCACTTTGCTACTGGACTCCATCTATTGAGTAGTGAATTTAAAATCTTATTCGACACTCTTCAACCCTCGGAGTCTTAATTGACCTAATTACCAGTGGTAATTACTGAAGAAAAAGTCGGGAGTTTTTTTTTTCCCTTCGTGAGATCGGCTACATTGAAATAACAGCCGTTGAAACTCAATATTGGCTGGGCGTCGGCCAAATGGACTGTTAATAACTGGTGTAATTAATATTTCCGCGAGTGATATAGTGTTATAATGAGGATTAATGGTCTCATCGAATTCGTAAACACCGGAGTGGTCTCGATATAATAATAATTTACTATTGCAATCTCGAGGTGGCCCATTTACGATGGCAATCTACATGGTAACGGCCGATGTACTTGGGCATTTTCAGTAGAACAAAACCTTCTAACCGCAGAGATCTGCAACGGATACTCGTGTTTTATAGTTCGTCCGATGATTGCGTCCCCGAGAATCACGAAAGTTACGGGATCTTGGGTGGGGTTTTGGGGTTTATGTCTGACAGGTACGAGATAACTCAATTGTCCGGCTAATGCCGTTTGATTTTCTTCCCTCAGCCGTAAAAGACACATTTGGTCATTAAAGAAAGGGATGGCCCAATTGCTAAATCGCCTCATGGGTTTAAAGTTAAAAGTCCAAAAAATATAGAAATCTCATAGTCTCGTGTTTCAACTGATGATGCCGTTGGGGAACCGAGGGAATTAAATTTCTTGATGTTACATAAAAATTGACGGACGTCAGAAGAAAAGTTTCTTTTCACAAAGATCGTTCTGTTGAATCTTACAATTTCGTTTCTTCCATTTAACTATTTTCTTGAAACTTTTGCGCTCCGGACATCCTATTAGACAGTAATACAATTTTTATAACTAATTCATTAGTCGTTTTTTCATTTGCGAGAAATAAATGATGAAATTTGACGTTTATGTTTTCAAAAATTATATACGTTTAAAAAATTGAAAGAAATAATAATGCAATAGATATACAGGTTTAAAAAATCGATATATTTATTTCGTATCTATTTGTTTTAATTTTAGATATATTTATAACTTCTTTTAATATTCAATAAATTTTGGATTAGTAATTAAAAGTCGTTATCAATTTAGTCTGAACTAAAATAATATGATTTTAGAATTAATTACAGGATAAAGAAGTATAAAAGAAAATTAATTGAATTGAATCTATTGTTATATATTTCTTTCATTTCAAAAATTTTTTATCTGTATGCCGGGAAATTCTAGTGTTATAAATATTTTCCGGATTTTTCTCCCTGCCAACAATTTCTTTGTCTTAAATTCTTAATTTACCGGGTACATTTCCGAGGGCACTTCTGCATATTTACCGAAATTTCAATTCTTTCCACCATAAAATAATTCTCGACAAGATCATTTGGTTCTGCCATCCCAATTTTCCAGTCTCATTTTGCAGAAGTACCGATGTAAATAATTCCACCCCCTAATTCTCTAGAATTGCAAAATTTTCCCCTCCATCCCTTCCAACTTATAAATTTCATGGATTTTTTTCGCAAAAATTAAAGCTCTTCTTCCGTACTTTCTATCCACATGCATGTTACAAATAACAGATTGCAGAATGTGGAAGGAAAAAATTGTCAAATCTGCAATTTTTTTTCCACGTGCAACCTGACAAGTGATGTCAACCCCAGTACATCCAACGCCAACCCTCCCATAAATTCCCTTTATCGAGGGTAATTACTCGCTTGATGGAGACCAACATAAGAGAAAAATTACAGGTTCCCACTGTGAAAAAGAAGAAGGGAAATAATGGAGGGTAATTGACTCAGCGGTTGGTTGAGACAAACGTTGTCTCGTTGTGGTACATCCGAGACTTGCTTGAGAATTTCCCGGGAATTGACACGAATCCCTTGTTTTTCCACCGGTTTCATGTACGCCCTTTACTGCAATGCTGCAGCATAAACAAAATCGATAACTCCAGTCCTCCATGTCGTCCTTAGTGCTTATGCAAGCACTTTCCATGCCGATAATTTTTTCAAGAAATAGGGATGATGGTGGACGAGGTGGGGGAGAAATGTTGTAAAAAGTGTGAAAATATTTAAGCGTTTTCCTCTATTTATTTTTTCTTTTCATCCCTTCTGGGTTGCAATTGATTCCTTCATTTCTCTCACGTTCAACTATGAATCATTCAAATTTATACGGGGGACAAAGAATTCAGGGTTGAAAGGAAATTTTTGATGGATTATATTTTTTGTTGTGTATTCAAATTCAATTCATTATCGAGGGTATTTTATTGAGGGCATTGAGGGCTGTCTGGGGGTGAGAGGTGAATTACAAGTTTCAAATTCAATTAAACGCCAACTCAATTATTTATTCCTTATTAGCGAAATAGTGTTCGTGAATTCGTTATTCGGAATTTATGTTTGGTATTGATAATCGGAGATTGGTAGAGATTTCATGATATTAATCCTAAATTGTTAACGGTGCAGTGAGCAACAAATAGAATTAGTTAGTCGTTACTCCGATTAATAATCAATTTGAGAGAAATTATTTGGGGAAATTCGAGTTCTATACGTAAAAGATCTAAAATTTTTGTGTTTTAATTAAAAATATAAAAATTAAGTTTATTCTTTTGGGGGTTGAAAAATTCTGGTATCACTGAAAGAAAAATTTCAAAAGAATTGGGTAAAGCGGGTACCGAACGCGTATCATTTGCTTTTGAAACGCCAGATTAAAAGAAAAATAATATAATAATGTATATTAATTTAGAGTGAAATATCTAATGATTTCATGGAGATCTACGAAATATTTGAACATGTCGCATGAAAATCATACAAAACCGATTGAATGATAAACAAACAAAAAATTATATCAATCAATGATTATGATCATAATCTATTTCATCTGAAGATTTTTTTTTAGACCAAGATGGTTTCCGTAATACTGACGAATAGTGGAATTTTCCTATTGCCTGAAAATATTCCTGGAAAAAATAACCTCCTGTAATATTTCTAGAAAACAATATCACAGCCGTGGTCTACAAATAAATCGTAATACGATGTGGAAAAAATGTGAATGAATAAATGGTGGGGGAAGGTAGTCGTAAAAAAATGGCGATATCGAAGTTGCCCGTGGATCTCGGTGATTTCAACTCGTAAAACTTTTCTTCAACGAATGGTCCACGTGTGGACCCCTCCATTTAAATTTTTTACTCCACGTCGATTTCTATCTCCCGTTGCAGAATCCCCTTCAGAGCCCGGAATCACCCGGCATTTCCTTGAATTCGTTGTTTCAGTTACACTGAATGAATTATGATGCACGTTTTCCCGCAATAACTTTTTCCCTTTTATGCGGTACTTCGTGAATAATGAAAGTTGAGACGAGCGAACGCACTCACTTGATAACCGGTCATAATAGAGATTGAACAAATATTCTAATCGTTGCCTCGGGTTTCAATCTCATTATTATTATTATTTTTTTCTTGGGTGAGTAATTATTATTGGAAAAACTTACCCGACAAATCAGAATGAGGGGAATAAAAAAATCCAGGGGAAGGGTAATTCGTCGGTTTAAGCTGCGAGAATATATTGAGACAGGTAAACGAATGGTCAGACTCCCGAGAGATATCTGTCGGATTTTTCTCCCAAAACTCCTCGATCACGTCAGATCCCTCCAATAGGACATCCCTCAAGCTGAACTGTAAGTGGATTTTCTTTTTGAATTCGCGTAAGGCGGAATGTTGCGTTTGGAATTGAAAATGTATGGAGCTAGAAAAAATAAAAATATTTATTCTATCGCTCGTTGGGTAGTCACTCTTCCCACATTGACGTTCAATTTGCTTCAGGGGATTACGAAATTTCAAGCAATTATCGTTCATAATTACTTCATAATTTAGTCACATTTTTTATATTTCCATTTTTTTTTTGTGATTTCTATCAATTTTTAGAAAATTGGTAGATGACTGAAATTTATAGTTTCGTAGTTTTCGCGTAATATTGACCAATCAAGAATTGATAAATAAATCTATGACGTTCCATAACAACTTACGATTAGCTTACAACTTCGTCTTAATTTGAAACAATTTTTTTTTAATAGTCATAATATATAAAATGAAGTATTTTCAAAAATTATCATATATTCATTTTTTTTGTTGTAATGATTATAACAGACATATATCTATATATATATATATTTAAATATTTACGAAATTGAATTGTATTTGATAGTTAAGCGTGACCGTAAGTCTAAAAATTGTCCCAGTTCAGATCCCACTGAAAAATTAATGATAATTCACCCCGTTAAAATGAAGTATTTAAAATTTTTAATATGAACAAAAATTTGAGCAAATGTCTTGAATTAAAATTGAATTGAATTGAGATAGTACAGCGACATTCCGACGGCTTTCAAACTTTAGCCAATGATAGGTAAATATAATACATTTTTTTAAAGACTTAATTGCTGTCGGACTTTCCTGACCACTGGTCGGGCCTCTCCCCCTGCCACCCACCGACTTGCTGACGGGGAATTAGCAAAAGGTACTCAGAGCAAGCAGTAATTAAGCGCTTTACGCTCGGTCACTTCTAGCCGCAATTGTGCCCCACGGTGTACTTTACCGCAGCAAAAGTCAAGTGAGGGGCTTATAACGGCCACCGCGACATCTCCAATATGACGCGTTAGAATAATTGACGTGGCACGAATAAGAAAAAGAAAATGTTATAATGTCATGAGACTCCTTAAATAATTGGCGAAATAAATAAGAAAAACATGGGAAGAGTTTGTTTACCCGTTGCATCATCGTGCCCTCATCGTGAGCGATCGTAAAACTCAAATGCTTCAATTTTTTTTCCTCCATTCTGCCGTTGGTATTTTATGACCTAGTGAGCATTGTCCGTAAAAAGCTGGACTAGGGTAAAAAAGAGCATCTGAGGAATCGACGCGTACTGAGAGAAGTGAAAAAGTACGATCCTAGTAAGACAGAATGAAACATTGGACTTACAGTGGAAAATGTATGAGTTTCGTTAGACCAGTGGTACGTCGATCCCAGGGAAAACGGTGCAACTGTGGCAAGACAGTGTTAGTACATGTTTCATGAGTTTCCAACGTTGCGATAGATGATGCTAATTAATAGTTTGAGGGATAATTGCGAGATTTTAGCTCACAGCGAGCGAGAATCAACTGCAATTGTGCACTGTTGGTCATTTTTGGCATCATTTTTTTTTTTATTGAAATAATAAGTAATACCTGTAGATAATACTCTAAAATTGAGTTGGGTTAGACATCTTTGGGTTAGACATCATTTTTCTAAGATCTCTTCTAAATATTTCTCTAAAATCTTAGATGAAAAAATTACGTGTAGGTTTGGATTTTCGTAAGTTGATAATAATTTTCTTCAATATCCATTGAAACTTGAAAATTTTCCGATTTATCTTCCCTAAATCGAATTCAGAGAGCCTCTTCTGAAAATGACTAGTCAACAGCCCATGAAATTCCAATTCTCTTCCAACAGTGCAGTGAAGGTAAATAATTGAGTCTCGAGTTGAGAGGGGAATCTTCAATATTTTCGGAAGGTCGCTTCGACAAACTTCCGGGGAGTTTTCAGGTCGCGGCATTAACCTTCTCCTTAGAGCCTAAAATTTTCAGCTTCAACGTCGACATGAACGTTGACGGCACTGATAAAAGAATTAATATCACCAAAATTCTGTATTACAACTATTGCAAAAGGAACAACTGAATATTTGATAATAGATCTCAAACAATTCAGTTGAGCATCGATATAAAATAATTTCAAAATTCACCTCATCCAAGTGCACACCGAAAATTCATATTATTGAATTAACCAACGTGTAAAAGATTTAAAGAATACTTGTATACGTCAATTAACACGAATATTAACAATTACCTCCAACAAACCGGTAATGAATGGAAAATGAAAAAAGAGGGAAAATTTCAACGAAATTCAGTGTATAATTATCAATGAAATTCTTCGATCAGTTCAACAATTTAATAATTATAATGCAAACTGTAAATTTTCAATGAAATTCATGGATATTTCGGAAATTCGCCGGTGAGCTTTCGGGTCGCGGCATTAACCTTCTCCCTGGAGCCAAAAATTTTCAGCGTTGACCCCGCCAAATGAGGTATACGTGTCCTACCCATCCTGTACTCATCCAAAGATTCTCACTGGCATTCCAATGTACATTCTGCGCGTAAAGACTTTATTCGGTGTAGTGAGGGATACGGGGTAAAACGGAGGGCGGCAAGAGGTGCCGTTGGTAGGAGCTTGCGCCGAGTGGACAAACTCCGGTGAATGCTCGTCGGCGAGGCGTCGTTCGGGATCCAGTTGGAAGTTGCCGGGCTACGACCTAGCATCTCCCTGTTTATCCCACAACTATCAGTGAATATTTGTGTTTACGCCAAGTACCAGCGAAACATCCGCGAATAATTACTGAATAATAAAAACCGCCCGCGTATCACCAGCCGAATGTGACAATCAAATGACATTTTCAATTGGTCAAATCAATTTACATATTTCAACGGGAGAATTCTTTGGTAATTAATAATCAACCAGGTGAAATATAATTGGACGGATTTGCTATTTGTTACTGAATGAAAAAGTATTAAAGTGCATTTCATTTGTTGTTTTGCCTCGCAACTATTTAAATTATTAAAGCCCCGGAGTTTGTTGTTGAAAAAGTTTTCAGTGGTTGGCGAATGAGGGATGGGTGAGGTATGGCTGTGAGATTTTATACCAAGGGTGCTGAAACGGTTTCGCAACATCGGGGAAACAATGTGAGCTTTCGATCATGAAGGTGAGGGTTTTCCATATTTTCACACTGCTCTCGGCTTTTCATCCGCAAATTCAAACACAAATTTGTTACATTGCGTGGTGATGTTGAAAAAACAATTCGCTATTTTGGAAAGAGACTGCGTTGGGTTATTTTTACGAGTTTAATTTTTACGGTATAGGTGAAAAATTTGACTGTTTTACAGGATTTTTAACGAATTTCGTCATTAAAAATTGAAAACTTCGTAACAGAAATATAGAAATCCGTCGTTTGTCGTTCGATTATTTCGCAGAGATCATTATAATTCATTGAAATTTACGGAGAATTCAATATTTGCAGTTTTGAAAGAAATTGAATTGAGTATGGGTAGAAATTTAATCAGACTGAGAGTAGAATTTAACCTACGGCTTTACGTCAATTCCCTCAGCTCTCTACTGGTCAATTCGGAGAAGTGCGAAATTCCTTTGAAATCTAGTTTTTTGCAACACGATTGGACGTGAAGAAAATTACTTGTGCGAACTAAATTAATTGAAAGAAAAAATTCAAATAGACTTGACATACAAAGTTTAGACATTCAGCCATGACTGAATTTATTTAAATAATTTATTTATTTGAATTTTTTGCTTTTTGGAAATTGTCGAAGGAATATAAATAATAAAAGCACCTGTGACATTGATTTTTTTGTGCAAACAAACTCTGTTTGTACGTAGGAACATGCGATTGGCACATTTTATCCTCGGGCAGATCTCTTCCACATGATTCCATTTTTTGTAATTATATTCGCAAACTTGACGATTAAAAATTAATGGAATGTGGGGGACAGAGAAATAACTTTTTAACACAGTGGATTTAATACGTTAATTTTAATTTATTGAAAATGGCACGAGGAAGAAATGTCTGTTCAATACAACCTGCTAGAGCAGACTAAAGTGGTCAACGAGGCCAAAAAAAGAAAATCGTCATAATGTGACAATGGATCCCCAGTCCCTTTGCCATACGAGAACGAACGCGCGCTACAGCGCGCTGTAATTATAAAAATTGTGATTAAAAATTGTTAATTTAAGTGAGTTTCAAATTCAAATTAGCCGCCTCAAACGACTGAACCAATGAGAAATAAGCGTGACAGTTTCGAGATATCGATAGTCTCGATGTTTATCCTTTTTAGAATAGGATGACCTCATGGCTTATGTTTATGTCTAATCCCAACATCTCTCTCTATGTTGATACATTTTTGAAACCATAGACTCATATAAATCAATTCGTAGAAGACTGAGGCTATATTCTAACAAAAATGAATTGCAAATATTTAAATCAACTCTAAATGAAAAACGACACGGCAATTTTGCCCTTCCTCGTGCGGTTATCATTTAATGAAATAAAATAGAATAAAATTACCAATATCGATTTGATAAATATAAAAAAACTAATTTAACTTTTCATTTTGCGTTGATTCCCTGAAATAATATTTATCTGCTCTGAAAAAATACAGAATCCCAATTTTTCGTTTAAATTTCAGCTCTTTGGACCAGTGTCGTCTAAAAACAAAAGCTTTTACGTAAACAATTTAACCATTTACATAAAAATTTCAGCTCTCTTTACACCGAAACCAATGTACCCCAATAATTCTGAAGCCGACACGTGAATTTCTCTTCTATTTATCAAATTTCTCCCGATAAAGACCCCCAACAAAAAAGTATTTACTAACCATCAATTCCTCCTCCATACGCATCGTCTCTCCCCCCCCCCCCCCCCCCCAAAAAAAACAACTAAAAAAAACCATAATCAAATTCTAAATATTTGAATAGTAATATTTGCTGTACGATTTTCTCTCAAAAATTGCCCAATTAGCCTGCCCTGCAGCAGGCAATTAGTTGCACCAATGAAAAAAAAAAAGTCTCTATAATCTTTACCACCCCTAAACCGTTAAATATGAAAGAAACACCTGTAACCCCCCGTTTTTCACTCCACCAAGCGATACCCATGATTATACGTGTTAACTTGTGATTGGTACATTATCCTGGGGTAGATATTTCCCCCATGTACCCATTTTTCCCTCCCTCAGCCCCTCCCACAATGGACTGCGAGAAGAACTGGAGTTTAACCCGTAGTATCGTTGTTCCGGTGAAATTCAGAATCCCCGAGACACTAGCGGTGACAGCAACGTTATTTCTCATTCCCGGTACGACCTTTTCACCCTCAAACCACCCCGGAACATCCCTTGCTCCTTACCCCATCAAGTATTCGCTTGAGGGTAAACGAGAGTGGGTAGGGCGTACAAACCTCCTTGTGCATCTCTCTTTTTACAGCCCCCTCTTTTAACCCCTCTCCATGCTGGTCCTTCAACCCCTTATTTCAACCCCCATTTCCATCCTCATGTGGATACACCGTTTAAAACAGTTATACGCTTGCGAACCCGTTCGCGTCCTAACGGGATTCACCCGGAGCCATGACATATTAAACGACCCTTCTCAAGAAACCACCCCCAACTTTTCCCACTCACTATATTCCTATCTTCACGGCTGTTACATTTGTATATTAATATTGGAGAGTTGAGAGGGTACTTTGGTACCTCCGCACAACTTTGTGGCCTGTGTTCCAATGGAGTTCTTATCGAAATTTAATAATTACCGTGATTTATAATTAACTTGGGCCATTTTGCTCGGACAAGTTGGGGTAAATGGAACTCAGATGATTTCTTCATTCAGGCAATTTATAAAAAATGGAAGGGAAGTTAAGGGGTTCTATGAAGTTGTAAACTTGGAAAAGACGTTTTTTGAGTAATTTTGATAAAAAAAAATTTTGGTAAGTCAATGCAAGTAATTATTCAGATAGTAATTGGTTTTTAGTTAGTGATGGCAGTTAGATTATGGGAATATTGCTGTACAGTGTTCCTGTAGACGATCTGCCGAAGATCGTCCGACAGATGGATTTTTCTTCCGAAGATCGTACGAAAAAGTTGTGCTCGATGATTTACCTTACCTTTCCTCCTAAAGTCCAGTTCAACTTCCGATTTAACGTCAGTTGCATATAATTATGGGGAACCTAGAAACTCATTACTCGAACGATATTTGACAAGAGTTTCCTCCACAATTTCCCCGACTACCAGTATTAGCCTGTCAATATGTCAATTTCGATATTCGCAGATATCCGACTGAAAAAAGATATTCAATTGAATAAAAAAGTGAGTACTCGATACAATAATGGATGTTACCTTTTACCGAAATATAAATACAAGAAATGTGAAATTTCAAATTCGGTTATTTCCTCCATTCATTCAATAAATAAAATAAAATAAAATTGAATAATGCATATTAATTGCATAACAAATCCTCAAACATCCGTATAAAATTTCCATATAAAATATCATATAAATAATCATATTAATACATGAACACCAATATGTGGCCGATTTTATGCCAAAAATTGAAATAATTTTTAATGAGAAAAGAGGATCTGTTGGACCTGAATTCCCTCTAGGATTTTCCCACCACGGAGTATTAAACAGTCAATCTGTAAAATTTGATATTCGAAGGCTGGTAAAAGATATTCAATGGAAAAAAAATCGTGGGTACCCGACAGAATAATGGATATAACCACTGGAGGGGATATAAAGACGAGAGAATTACTTTGAAAATATGGAAGGAATGAAAATGAATAGGGGTGAGCAGAACGGCGAATAATATCGAGCACCACCTGTGTCGTATATATCAGCATACATAAACATCTGACCTTTTCCGACAATCGACACCTCTTAGATATGTCTTCGTGCCATTTACTTCCAAGAACGCCGTATGAATTCCGTACTTATAGAAGAATTCGGTTGATATTACTGAATCTATTCCGTTGAGTCGTTTTTTTTTATTGAATCAAATGAACATTCGTTGAAGTTAATCAAGTATATGTTAATCCAATGAAATATATTTTGCCACTCAATTGCGTGGACAGAATCGGTCTGTTGATGTAAACGAGTACTCGGTACTTGTTACCAGATCTCGATTGGTCCGATTATCCAACAATCTGGTGCATCAGCTATTTATATTAATATTTATAGATTAAATATTAATATCAATAAATATGATTTCATGTTTATACCCCCTATTTATCCAATACAATTTCATGAGAAATAATACCATCCAACACGATTGCAGCTAAAACGCATTCTTGGAAAAATAAAAATAAATGGTAAAATAATAAAATAAATCTCTAATAAATCTAAATATATTTGGAGTAGAAAAAGATTCGTAATCCAAAATGGTATTAAATGTAAAGTTTAATCATGTGAAGTAATATAATATAAATTACTTCATATTTATTTATTTAAATTTATTCAGCAACTATCAGCGGATGTTCAGTACTGATTTTGTAGCGCCATCTGGAAAGTTTTACCGCACCGTGTGTATGATAAAGAGAATTTTTCGATGGGCAGGGAATAAATGCACTTTACTGATGCAATTTGGAAGTCAATCAGGGGAATTTCTAGCTCTTTCGATGATTAAGACATTTTTCTTCCGGGGGAAAAGGGATCAACTGAGACAAGTGGAGTTTCATATTAGTCTAGAATGATGAAACTACATGAAAAGTCTGGGTGGAATTCCTGTCACGTTGTGGGTCTTAATTCGCGAAATGTAGAAGGTACCATGAATGATCGTTACCGCACTTCCACTCGGGAGTTTTCTCGCGTTTTTTTTTTTGAAGGAAAATCTCGACCACATCTGCTTGAAATAATTATCGTTGAATTTATGATGCACTAGTTTCAAAGGGAATGCTTTCTCGTGTTCTTGAAATTCAGTGCGGAATGAAGAATTCAGGAAAAATTAGCAGAATAAAAATGTAATCCGCGAGCGATGGAAAATATTACGGCTTGCGGATAAGATTTCTTCCCCTTTTTAATATGAAAACTGATATTTAATAATGATTTTATCGATTAATTCCGCTTTCTCACTTCGTTGCTCTGACATATATTTCAAATATCGTGAACTCTTGAAATTCAGTTCTTCCATCGATTTCTTTCTATAATTAAATCGAACAACTGAAGAGTAGACACGTATTTTGAGGATAAGTCTAATTGCGAATCCGATTTTCCAATACAATCAACCAAAAATATTGATAAAAATAATATTACTTTCCGATCGCTAACTACTACAACACCACTTCAAATAGAAAAATGTGAACATTACCCGAGGCTTGCCAATTCTGAATAAAAGGGGTTATTTAACAGATGATCATGATCTACAGTTCATTAAAAGAATTGAGTCATAATTACCACCAAAGGGTCAATAAACGATTGAACGCATCCGAGAAGAGTTGTTCTCTCCTCCAAACGAAAAAACTGACTAATCTCCAAATGACGACAGCACGAGAAGCTCCTAGGGATGCACAGAGATTATAATAAAGACGCAACAATAGTAATTCTTTCTTGATTATTTTCTGAATGCTGATAACCTATTACGCTAACAGGCTAAAGCCGTATTGAGTACTCATGCTCTAATGGCTCGTGAATAACTTGAACAAGGTTTTGAGTAAACTCATTTGCCGACTCATAAATGATTGTCTATGTACCAGTGATAACCCGTGCACCTGGCTTCATCACCGTCCAAGTGGATTTTCATAAAGGGGCAGATGAAGCGTGTGCACTCAACGGCTAGGTAAACACCCACTCTGATATAGTTGGGGTGCATAGTTAGACCCCACTCATACCACCGTTCTTACCATCATTCTACCAAGTCTAGTGGAAACTTCGACATATCCTCAGACCTATCAACTACCATTCGGCCCTCAAACCCTTTACGTTCCCCACTGGCGATAAACACGCATATTACATCCAATAAGTCTATTTGAAATTCAAAATACATATCGACATGTATTACTCTCTGAACAGCCCTCCCCATAGATAGATTATTCACGATGATATGAAATCTGAGAACAACTATTCATGACAACATTTTCAAAGCAAGATAAGTCACATGTTATTCGCGGGGATTGTCCACTTGCTGCTTTCACGGTTGCTCCAGTCAAATAATTTATTCAAAGTAGCTCTACACTTACCTATGGAAGAGGAATTTATCAAAAGAAATGAACGTACTACTGTAAATAGTAATCGTATCATGGAGCAGCGATTTACGAATTTTTAGCAGAAAGATTTGAGGAAAAATGACCCGACGTGAGAGAAACTTGAACGAAGAAATAGTGATTATTGGAGTGATTTATCAGCACTAGATTCAATTTCAGATGAATTTCTCTATGTGGTAGGACAATTAAATTTCAAATTGTTTTAATTAAATTTATTATCTTCAGATACAGTCAACCGAAATTATATCTTCATTACGCCATTAGAAGTTGCCTTAGGTTGCCAGTTATGGGTCCTTTGCTTTTCCATTTAAGTCGACAATCTATAAATTTCGCGTGAGACCTAAGCGGATTACCCGTCGATGTTGGTAGGAGGCAAACAGGAGAAGGTGTTCGTGGATGAGATGAAAATCATATTTGAAGGCAACTGCTGCACATGGCATTTCCAGAAGTCATGACAGAAGCACGGATCAAATGCAAATAACCGACATGACGGGGTTAATTGAATAGCGTCTTATGAATGTTTGTGATGAACCTGGAGATCCTGAAATACGAGTTACAGCAAAAACCAGGGGAGGGGACCATTGATTGCGGTGTCATTAGGACCCCTTGGAACTAGAGCATGATAATTACCATCGCTGCTACCAACGTGTAACGCGTAATTAAGGGTTGGATACACCTCAACGTGAAACCCAAATCTATGATTCAAAATCTTCGTCATCATCATCACCATTAGAGTGCATTACTCGCCATAAACTATTTTCATTACACATTTTCATTAAAAAATTCGCGAATTCTAGTCCAAAATTTGCAATCCCTCTATTGGAAATGGAATAGTTAAATTAATTAAAACACAATTAATAAATTCTAATCACTATTTCTTTATTGAAATCGCACGAGGAACAATATCGTCTGAACTCTATCTCCTAATATCTCCAAGCGAGTAAAGACTAGCCCCCCTTTTTTTTTGCCTCCATAATATTAAATACAAATGCGCTTTTTTTTTACACTGTGATTACACGAAACAACTCTGTTTCTTTCTTTCTATTTTTTTTGAGCGCAATAAACAGTTGAAACCAATTGAATATTCATAATGCGTCCAAGAGGATTAAGACCCAAGTTAATGTTATGGGAACATGTTAATAAATACAAATATTTATTATACTATTAATTGCAAGAGTCACCAAGTGGCCATAAATTAACATAAAAATCCGATAGCTTAAGCAAAAGTTTTTTATGTACCTTTTTTTTTTCTTGTAAATATCTGTAAATATTGTTGTAAATTCTGAATAAAAACATGGTTAAACAAAAAAAAAAAAGTAAAGACTAGCCACACAGACCATAAGAATATTCGTCACCAAAGAAAGAACCCTACAATGGTTTCTTGAAACCATTGTGAAATCATTGTTTGTGTTTATATAAAAACTGAGGCGACACCGTGGGAGCTCTCCATATCGATTCATTTTTGTAATCATCATAAATCAGTTCAATATCTTTCTATGAATTTTAACTTGATATTCTAACACCCTCGGACAATGTCAATTACTATTGGGGATAAAAGGGATATTGGCTTTTTTATTTTTATTTCAATTGTATAGAAGGACGCGTGAAATATTAATCATCTGTTTTTAAAAGAAAGTGCGCGCGTCTTGGGTCTTATTATCCGTGGAATATCTTCTGAATCAGAAGAGACACCGAAATTTTCATTGATATCTTTTTTTTAGTCCACAAACAGATCTACAAAAAAGATTTTTACGTAAATTTCTCTGTCCTGTTTTATTTACGAGATATCGTAAAAGATATCCTCGTCTACCGATTTACTACAGAATTCGAATT
The DNA here is from genome assembly GCF_000806365.1 of Fopius arisanus. Lineage (NCBI taxonomy): Eukaryota > Metazoa > Arthropoda > Insecta > Hymenoptera > Braconidae > Fopius > Fopius arisanus. The sequence continues at coordinate 1,043,613 of NW_011887769.1, read as the reverse complement.
ACAAGTATCACAATCATTGGAATTTTCTCCGTTAAAAAAAAGTTATATATCATTCACATTTCAGTTATTATTCATTGTTTTTTATAATTGAGAGGTGAAGTTACTGTTTTCATTCATGTTATCATCGGAGCGTTGAAAATGTTCAGTAACAATTGAAATGGTTCATATAAAAATTCGATAAAACCATTGCAATTTTAGAATTATTCTACTCAGCGAATATAAAATTTAAAAAATGCAAATTTTAAACATTGTGATGAAAAGCTCACATAATTTTTTTAATTCACGCCTTTTCACTAATTATTTCCACATCACCTTGATTTTTCAATTTTCAAAGTTCAAAGTTCAAAGTTCAATCTAAAATACCGGCGAAAAATTATAGACAGCAAATGGTATATATACGAGTTATATAATAATTATGCGGCGAGATATTCTAGAAAAAAGCATCATGTCACATATATCATTATCATTGCTAGCATGAATATTTTTAGCGTGAGGGAATAAAACTGGTGATAAAAAAAATCCCAATAAATAAACGAATGAATTCAACACTCGAGTTCCTAGAGGGACATGAATTCTGTAATAGACCTGGCCGTTGGTTTTTCTCATTTCTCGATGCGAACTATTTCATTGGTTCACACGGTTTACCAAAGAGGATGTGGAAAATACATTGAACTTGGCGTTGGCTTGAGAAAAATCCCGTGGGGGTCTGGGAAAAAGTATCAGCATTGCAGTTCGCCGAGTCACAATCCTCAGGCGTTATCAACCCTCCTCCTCGTGAAAAACAGAGGAAAAAGTGTTACTTGCTCTAAATGAAAAGTGTCAAGAGGTGGGAGGAGTTAGATTGCAAGAGTCGAGGCACGGAGATCCCCTGAAGTAATACACTCTTCTTTCATTATACAGACACCACTTAGAGGTTCGGCTGTTTTCAAGTCCATGACCCGGAATTTCGAATTTACATTTGAATTTATCGAGTCACTTGTTCCATCGGCACAATTAAACATTCACACAGAGGAAAAAAAAAAACCTATTACGATCCCATTTCAAAATACAAAGAAGTTAATTAAGAGAATGCCCTGTCCTTTTCCAAAAAAAGCTCTCAATTTAAAAGGTGGTCAATACTTTTTTCCTCTCAAATGTTGATCAATTAATTTGCACCCTTGAACATTTATTTTACAGTATTTTATGAATTTTTTTCTCACGATAAAATCGTCATGGCAATTCAATTATTTCCGCATTTCTTACAGAGTTGAGAGAAATTCTCTTTTCAAAAATCCAAGCTAGATTTTTTTTAAGCCGGCTGTTCTATTCCAGTGATACGGATACATGTATGGCATACATACATATGGTATATATATATATTCATATATATTTTTAGGGGATACATTTATTTCAATCATTTTTTTTTACGAATAACGAATGAAAAATATGGAACTGGCAGGCCAGAATTGAAGAGAAATTATGATTTAATATTTCGATATGATGAAATAATTAAAATGTGAAAGGTAAATGATTCTAATAATCCCTTGGAATTCGTTATCTCGTGTAATCGTGTAGGGTAGTGGTAACTCAGAAATTGTTGCTAAAAATTGGACTGACATCACAACGCTGAGGAAAAAAATGCAATTTTTCGCTCAATTATTCCTCAGCGTATAATTTTTCCACCAATTATTACTGGTAAAAAAAATCGTGAAAGACCACTGCACCCTACAATTACGAAACATCAAGGCCAATTCAGCAAAATATTTCTCTCCGCATACGAATTATTTAATCCGATATATTCTCAAACTATCACATTAGTTCCGAACGAATCCGCCACAAGCTCCTCTCCCCTCGCAATTTTTAATCCCTCATCAACGCAATTAGGAAGGAAATGGGTATAACTCGTGGGCAAGCGAATTGTGTGAGTAAAGTAAATAGAACGGAGAAAAAAAAAGCCAGAATAATACGGAGAACCGCAGACTCGTGCACTGGATTCTGCGTGATGTTAATTTGTGTCAACAGGAGGAAAAAATATGGATAAAAAAAAGTATATATGTACAGTGAAATATACATAACTATTGCGGGGCTACAGTTTAAAGTGGGTATTTTTGATGATACTTCAGAGTTAAACGATATGCTTAATTTGACGTCAATCCCTCGCTAGGCAAGATGTCTAGTATTTTTCCAGCTGTACGTAGCCGCAGGATAAGCCCAGAGCAACTATACTCAGATATTTTATTTATTTATTCATTCGGTCATAACGTAAAAACTGTTCAAATCCAGGGTAGCGAAATGGGAGAAAAATATTTTCCGGTCGAGTCGTGTGTAATTGCCGTTGAAAAAATATTATATATATATATTTGTGTGTCGATATCAATAAAAACGATTCAAATCGCTTATTTATATCGATCTCCGGTCTTTCAATGCGGCCAAAGGAAAAAATCCATAACTCTTTCTGCAATAATTCACTGGCGCATCTGGCACCAGCTGAATAAAGGTTTGAATCGTTAACTTTTACGACATCTCTGCGTATTTACGAGAACAGTCTCAAGAGTTTCTGGAGTGTGTACGGGTTGTTTCAGAGGTGCCAAGACGGATAACAGAAAGAGGCTATCTGCGCAGGTGGAGATCCACTGACGATTTACCCCTGATGATTTTAATCATCCACTGCTGCACATCTTTTCTCCCCAAATTTACACTCCATACTTGCTATTTTTATCGTATTCTGCATGGAGTGGAAGCTTGTAGGAGAAATTTAATGCTGGCACTTCTAAAATCATAAGTTAGGGTCGAAATCTTTGAAGAGAATATTCGGGTAGTGATGGTGGAATTTACGTGAATTTATCGAATACTGGGTAATAGTTACTGAATTGTTAGTTGGCGTATGAAATGCATTCATAAAAATTCGACAATTCGATAAAATCAAACGAATTGTTCCGCCAGTGCGGATTATTTTTCCAACTCGAATTTCAGCCCGAATGCAGTATTCGCGGCTGACAGACAATTAAATTTCGAAAATCCCTAAAAAAAATTTCAACAGAAATTTACTGGTCGTTTTTTCGTGTCTCTCAATGCATTTCAGGTTGAATATTCTGTGTGATAGACAAAAAAGTGAGTCACTCCAAGCGTAATTGAGGAATTAGTCGTTTTCGTGGAATTGGTACGGAAAATAAATTCCTTTCTCGGTTTATAAAATTTTTTTCCAATTATCTTATTTCTATTTCCAAACTCTTTCAGAGTTTTCCGTTTTTCTGCATGAGTGTGTAAATATATCGAAGATTTAAGGATGAGATTCGAGGGGAAAAATAATCCGTCAAATACCACTCGTGTTTCAGAATTAATCGAATATTTTGCTCGAGCTTCCCCGACTAGAGATTTGTTTGTCAAACTTCGCAGAAAGCTACTTCCTGACAATTGGCGTTCGCCTACAATAAATTAAAAAAGAAACCATTAATTTTAGAAAATTTCCTCCAAACCGGAATTTTAGTAGTGAAATAATCCTTCAGAATTTTACGCAATTCTTCAATTGAAAATTCAAGTAAATTGATAAATCCTCATTTTCACTCGAAATCTGATTGAATGCTTCATGGAGCAACACTATTCCAGCAATATAACATTTTCTAAAAATCCAAGATGAATAAAAAATACCGGTAACTCATCTATTCGTCATCGCGGGTGTTAAATTACGGACTTTTCCTCTCGAGCACATGCCAATTACTTCGATAATTAAGCAGTGAAATCGAGGAAACGCCCGCGGAATAACTTATCCCCAGGAATTGCGGTGCCTAGCCGATTACGCAACAAAATTTCTTCTCTCCGTTTATCTCTTCCAATTGCTGAGAGGTTTTTCTTTTTATTTTATCTCGTGTTACACCGAGGGCTGTGCCGTGCGGTGAAAAACAATGAAAACAATATGGAAGCAGCGATTGGCACGGAGATAGTTTTCCCGAGAAATCTGGGAAATGTTTCGAAACGAAACTCACTAAGTTCCACTATGGAGTCGACGCGTGATTCTCTCTCAAACCTTTCCATATGCAATTGAAGAGCTTTCGGGTTTGGGGAGTCGCTTTCTGCGGAAATTTCATCTGAATTCAATCGGCAGAGTCGTTTATTTTTCAGGGCCCGGTTTGAACATCTTTATTAAGAAAAACTCATGGAGAGAACATTCAGAATAGCCCACATAAAATTTATTTTCAAGATATTTCAGAAATCGTTGGTGAATGGTTCCAAAGCGTAGAAAATACTTCTGATAAATTCATTCATTTCAACTACTTGTATTCATTAATTTTGGAAAAAATCTTCATATATGAGGCAAGAATTTTAAATAGAACATGCATCAATGATATATTATTATTATCACTGCACTTAAATTTCATTTATTATACTTATACTACTATACTAGAAGTATAAGTATAATAAATATATTTTATTCTTGTTTCTAGTAATTTTAATTATTCCCCAACAATTTTTGGAAATTAAATTTCGTTCTTTTCCACGTATTACAATTCATCGCAAAAACCTTTATAATAATATTCATTAACAAAAAAATTTGCTTGGCATTAGCCTGTCTTATGGAAGTATTTCTATGGATTAATCAGTGGGAAATGAATATATTTAAAATAATTTTTTTTCTCAGTGGTTGATCCGTTGTGATTAATTTCATATCGGGCAATGAGGGGTGTATTTAATTGAAAAAAAATTGGATGAGGGGTGGATATGCTATATTCCCAGGGAATTTTCGGGGTTGAAAAATCTTTGAGGGTCGGAGAACCGAATGCTCAGAGAAGTTGATATCTGCGGGAAGAATCGGGTCGAAGGTCTTGCCATTTGATATCCAAGGAAGTCTCGCATACGGAGGAGAATAGCATATCGGGGCCAAGACTGACTGGGAGATGACGAGAATTTGGGTCGACCTCTGGGTGGCTCAAGACACTGTAGCTTCTTCCTTCCTGGTGAGAGCAGAATGCCGGGACAGAGCAGCGCGAATAAAGGATGAATAGCAAAGTTTTTCGAGGAGTCAGGATAATTTTCTTATCTCCACCCACGTAAAATTACTCGTGATATTTCAAACGAGACCTCTTGAAATTTTTAATGACCTCTCTCAACGCAAAATAACATTGGTTATTTATTTTGGAGAACTCATCAACTATTCTTTCTTTCTTTCATCTTACATTTTTTATCGAGCTGAAATTTACATGGCGTTGTTAATTTAATTGAAACTCATTACTCGTTTTTAACAGTTCAGTCTCAATTGAATATGCAGTCAAATTTAAACGGCTGTATGAAATGCGAAAAGAAATAAATTCATGAAGAGGAGAGTCTTTTATTTATTGAATGAGAATGATTCTGCCATCTGTACATCAAAGTTTTACGTGGAATCTCTGAAAATTTCCAGCGATTACGTTTCAATCGAAGGACCAACACCAATATATTTTAAACAATTCGTGAAATACTTTATTTAATCTTACATTGAAATTCGCAATGTGCACTGAGAAAAAGAAATGTAGCATTGAGTATGGATATATTTCGCAAACGAATCAATTCCATCTGATTCAATTTTCAAATTGGTTTCGGATTTCAATTAATCGTAGAATTATTTACAATTTTTTCACAGTGCAGGTGGGTTAGATTGAAGAAAGATACGGGTTTTATTTTCAAATGATGAAGACGACTGAAATTTCATCCCCAATTGAATAGTATCGCAGACACACATTCACCGTCCATTTACCCTATAATTCCCTGCTTTGTCGTTCAACCGGAAGTTGAACTCGGGCTGTTTATGGTTTCCTATGTAAGCCGATTCCACTGGTGCACCAACGGCGAGTATCACCCTTTCCGATAAAATAACATTTACGATTCCACGGTTTTCATGTATATTGCACGATGGCTCATCCAATATATGAATTCTCCCGCAGCAGCATATATATCCTGATTTAACGCCGGATATTCCATTGATTTTTGCTCATTCTTACTCACCGATAATCAAATAAATTTCACTGGGTAATGAGTGATGGATCATAAGACCCAAAATATGAGCCGACTATTTTTGCACCATTCGTCGCTGTCGAATTCGGGAATATTGCAGTAATTTTCCTTAGCTTTTTATACCCTCCCCTCAAGTCTTGTCACAATGCCAATGTGGCGCCAGTTTGTCAGTTATTTTTTCTCTCGTTGCTCAATGTTTTTTTTTTTTTACTCTTACTCACTGGGTCTTACTGCTCTCACCCGTCGACGATTTCAACGGAGTTTATTGCACGTCAAGCGACAGGAAGCTAAGACGTAATGCTTTTTCCATCGTGCACTTCTTTCGGCCCCTCACGCTCATTCTTCTCATCCATTAACATATCTCGTTCATTAATTAACATGAGGGTAGAAATTTTATTGGTCATGTTTTTTTCAACGTCAATAAAGTTTACTCGGGGGAAATTTTTTTTTTTCAATTTATGTACAAGCTCCGCACTTTATACTGCACGGACTGAAATTTCTTGGGAACATTCTCAGCACTAGGCAAAACCGGAGACAATGTTTACGCATAAATTTCTGCCGAATTTGCGGGAAATTTTGCATGGAAATCTCCAAAAAAGAATAGCTTTTTTCGCACTCATTATGAATTTTTCACGATTCTTTGTGAATTCTTGATTCTACTAAACTTATTTTTGATTCTAAAGTTGTTAATAATCCTCTAAAAAGTTTTGTAGAAGTTGGAAATTCAAATTTCTAAGACTAAGAAAATTTTTATGTTCAATTATTGCATTATATTTCAATTATTATCTTATAAAGATTAATGAAGAATCAAAAAAGTTTAGAAGAATTGCGGGTTCTTCTGAATTTTCCGAGAATTTCTGGGAAAATTTCGCAAATGAACGTTGAATTTTTCTTCTCAGTAGTTGAGGGTGATTACTGAATAGCCCGGGTCCCCAACTGTTCTACAACCTCGGGTCGCCAAGGTGACCCGTTCCTCCAGCTGCTGAGTCGATTTGACCTCACGTGAAGTTCGCTGAACTCTAGAATATTAGGTGTCTGGGAGAAGATGTTCGAAATAATCACACTAGAGTATATTTAAACGATCGGTATGAGTAAGACTGACCGTCCTGTTTGGCCCCTCACCGTAATTTATGCCTGACCACGCGAAAGGAAAAGTCACTAAAAATGACCTGACCGTTCAATAACAGTTTGACAAAAGTTACCTAAAAGTTTACTTAATTTTTATTGAACGTCTAGACAACTGTTACTAAGCAGTCAACAAATTTTACTGAGCGGTTTTATCTCTACGGCCATTGGAGATATTTCGAGATAATTCGAGAATTTCGAGATATTTCGCGATTTTTTAAATATTTCGAGATATTTCGAGATAATTTGCGAATTTCGAAATATTTCGAGATATTTTGAGATAATTTGCGAATTTCGAAATATTTCGAGAATTTCGAGATAATTCACGAATTTCGAAATATTTCAAGAATTTCGAAATAGTTCGAGATATTTCGAGATATTTCAAGAATTTCGTAATCAATTTCCTTTCTCTCTTTTATATTAGGATTACCAATTACAAAGCTTTAACACATTCGAACAGTTACTTCACAGAAACTGGACTCAACTGTGAGGAACTCCACATCCCTGACTGAGAATTTATTCAGTCTTCAATTCCTGTAGAACTGTTAAAAATATATTCTCGAAATAATCGCCATGAGGGAAACGTCCTCACGTCACGAAACAGCTTAAAAAAAATCCAAAAGAATTTGACAGTGAACATTCATTGTCGAGTGAAAATTCATGTAAATTGTGAAATTTCCGTTACCCCGCGACTAAAACCAGTGACATCACCTGAATTTCAACAGAAATAAAAATTCCGCGTACTTTTTTTCCCGTTAAATTGCGTTAAATATCTTTGTCCGTGAAATTCGGTAAAATTTTTTTTACCACCCCTAATGACATTCTCAATTACAATTGCTCACCGGAAATGCCAAACAAAAGTGCACCCCCACCAGATGTATCTCGTCCAATGTAGTAAAATTAAAGCTCTCATCCCAAAGGGTGAGAATTCTCTCGGTGCCACAATAAACGACATTTTGCCACCGGCAAAATGTCCATTTTCTTGCTCTATTTTTCCCCCTTTCCTCCCATTATTTTCCTTCTGTCGTGGGGATATAAAACTTTCACACACGCATTCTCCCCGCACGAACGTTAAAAAAATAAATAAATAAACAAAAGGGTAAAAATCAAAGTGATAAAAGGAGAGAAAAATGCGTTAAAAAAATGCAGGAGTTGCTCTCGGAGTATCAAGCATTCACTACCAGTGATTTCAGTTTTTAATGTTCTTATCGATAACGAAATTGTTCAACCACTGGACGCAAAGTGCCCGTGATATTTTTTTCAACTTCATTCTCATGCGTGTTATATGCGCAAACACAATCCACTTGTCATTTACGACAGTGTTGTCAGGACAAAGAATCGACGTGACAATGTTCACTCACATTTAATCCCTCGAGTTTTCGAGTAGCGGAAGGCCAATGTGTCTTGTCGAGTGTACTCCTCTCGACATGTTTTCATTATTATTTTTTGTTTTTTTTTTCCCCTTCGGTTTTTGGTACGGTAGACTATTTTTAGTACCCCACCGGCCATAATCCTCGGGCCAAACAGCATTCCATTGATCCAAAAGCCCTTCGGTTTTATTTATTCGCGACTGGTGGGGCGTTTTCCCATTGTTCATTTCCACCGAAAGGTCATTCACAATGGTCACGCCATTCTGGAAAACTCCAGTGAAGAGCCAAAGATAAATAACAGTGAATTACTCTCGCGAAAAAATATTTGTTCTTCCAAAATCTTCACCAAATCTGACGACGAATCTGCGAAAGATTGTGATGAACTACTTGTTTGTCGCACCAAAACATTTTTTGGAAAACAATTTTATTTTACAGACCGTAGAAAGATGAATGCAAACAAAATTATTCTATAAAAAAAACTTATTAGAATGTCTTCATTACCTATTTCTTGGGTTCTTTATAATTTTTTATATAAATTAAATTTTTTGAAGATTTCCATACATCCATATAATTTGATTTCATTAAAAAAAATTATACATAAATTGTAATTATTTTAATAAATCATCTTCATATCACTTTTCATTACACCTGCATTTTTTAAAAGGGATTATATATATATATCCCAGAATGTAAATATAAATATAAATGTACTATTATATCTTTGGGATCGTTCGGAAGGAAAAATCGTGCCGCCGGCAAAATTTGATTTTCCTTCATTACTATATCCGCGGAAGCTCTCGCCAACGAATTTCGTTATCTCTCGTATCTCAATGGTCAGTATTCCATTGATTACACGTCTTAATGAACTATTTGTTGAAATAAAGTGATGAAGAAGGGAAACAACGCGGCGCAACGGATGAATAAAAGTTGAAGGGGCAAGTGGATCGTTTCTCATCACGATACCTGTTATTATTATTATTTTTTTTCACTCCCATTTCCATTTGCCACCCTTACGCTTCGATGAGCCGACAAAATAAGAGACACGCAGAGGCCCCATCAACTCCGCCAGATTTTTCAGTGGATAGACCCAACCTCCGGACTACGTTTTATATCCGTAGAGTGAGAATGAATTGGTAGAAGACGCCTGATGGAGAGAGAAAAGTGAAGGAAGAAGGCACGATGGAAAAGAACAAAAGAGATGAGTGTACCCCGGGTACCAAGCGAAAATGTCGGAAGAATGGGGAAAACTCAGCGGTTTGCATTCAACTATCTCCCCACCTCTACTTCAACCCTCGCCCATCCTATACTTTTATTATTTCCTTTCTCACTTCTTTTTTCCATCCATCTACTCTCTCCTCTTTTTTTTTTGTTCGATGAAAATTGCTCCAGTAAAATACACGTAAATTGTCGCGACGAGTCTTCGATTGGAAATCACGTCCGAGTGGAAAAGTATTTCGACAAATACATCAACCAATTTACGAATTCGTTTCCATGAATTTTTTGCCTTGTCGATTGAAAATAGTTACGAGATTTTCTTCGAGGGAGATGATTAAAAGGGGGGAAAATATCGCGTGCTAAAGGGGTATGATTCACCATTTTTTAACGCCAGCTTTTTCTTTCTCTATTATTCAAAGGATTTTACCGATTACGTGAGTTGGCGCGGAAGTTTTCCGAAACCTTTCTTTCTGCATTGGGCTTTTATTAAGTCAACCAAAAAAATTTTCTCGAAATTTATTAACTCTTTCGTTATTCAAGATATTCTTTCCATCTATCAACTTTAATAGCTGTACACGACAGTTGTACTAAAATTTCAATTGACGCTTGAATTTTCTCCTTGAATTTCCGTGAATGTATGTGTCATTCCGCTTGATATCCGGTTCCTTGAAAAAAAATGTAAAGATTCAGTCAAAAAATTGAGTTGAGAATGTTCTTTAGAAGATTATACCTGACAAATACTATTTTTGAATCACCAAAGGGATCTGCGCAATCTTTCGTAAAATCTTCCCACGAATATATCACGCGAATTTTTTCGCACGAGCAGCAGTCAATCCTCTCCATGGACTGTATCTTTTAATGAATAATGGTGGTACATTTGTGGGTGCATACGAGGTACGTCGACAGGTGGTGGTAGCAGCTTGAAAAATTAACGCAACCCTTTTTCGTTGGGCTTTTTGAACCCTCGTACAAGAGTCTCCCTGTCTGGTCGTTGCAAAATCCCCTGAAATATTCAGTACCTTGGGGTGCAGAGCGGTCAAACAATCCAGCTGTCAGTGCACATAGGAATGTCATCACTGTAGGCGTGAGTCAAGGTTGTCAACAGTCCCTTTTCTTCCCTCTGCGTCTCATTCTCCACCAAGAACAAAAAGAAACTGCTCGCTGTCTGGATTGTCACGTTTCCGGTGGACGAGTGCAGGAAAAAAACGCGACAAAAAAAAAAAGAAAGCGAGAGGGAGAAATAAAAAAGCACGGCGTGAACCTCGGGCAGTCAGCGAAAAGCGCTTTCTATTTTACCCCTTGTCCATCCACCGTGGAATGCCAGCGTTTTTGATGCTATCCCCGTGGAAAATCTGCAACTCCTGAGAAGTACAGCTCAAGCCATTCGGATAGTCGACAGCTGTGCCTCGTTAAGACCGATTTAACGCCTCTTTTCTTGTTTGATGTTGGTTCAGGAAGAGAAAAAAAGAATTGAAAAAGGACATTCAGAAAAATCCTGGACACACTGAAAAATATATATTTCTGCCAAAGTTTTCGTTACTAGAGATAAGTTTTCAATTATTTATTGTTACATTTCTGTCATTAGTGTTTAATTGCCACTTATGTATAATTATATAGACAATTATTTCTTATGTGTCAGTACAGCGGTTGTTACTGCTCTCTCCATCTTTAAAGTCGGTTAAGATGATAAGAAAATACATCTTTGAAGGATTCCATAACGTTTTTCCTTCAGTTATTGTCACAATACTGATTTTTGAAAAAATTCAACAAAGAAAAAAACTCATAAATAATTGATCATTAGAACTTAACGCTTCATACTTACGATAAAGATGATAAAGTTAGAAGAAGTTGTAAACAAAAAATGGTATTTTCCAATTTTTTCTACCATCATGTGTCGACACAAACCGAAAATTGAATGTAAAACTTAAATTCCAGCGATTAAAGGCCGAAAAATCAATGAATTAATTGATAAAAATGATCTCGCAATGAGAGACACCTACCACACGAACAGTTGATGAATAACAAGGGCGATAATAAAAAACGAAAAATCTGGAGAAGCCTCCCCCCCCCGGGAAATAGTTGAAAAGCTTCCCTGGAGAATTGTCACGACAGAGATCTCCGCGGAAAAGAGAGAAATAGCTCTCAGACAGTGGGTGTGCACAGTGCGGTGGGCAGAGCCATCATTAATTCTCATTTACGTGGACAATGCTCCGTTTTCTCCAAGTGCCAAAGAGTGGGTTTTCCCCACTGCTCGTTGAAGAAGTAGAAAATCCAGTGAATCGTCCAGTCGTCCCATTCCTGAGCTCTCTCTACCCCTCAAGCTCACACATTTCCTCCCACTTCATCCCACCATTCCTGTTTCTTCTGCCCCTTTGTTTTCCCAGCTCTGGGATTTTTTTTTCCTCTCCCACCCGATCCCAAGCTGTCGAACAACATCGAGGAAGGAAATTAAAGTTTCCACCAGTGTTTGGTGCTGTGCTCTGCACGTATCCAAACTGCCGCCCCCCCCCCCCCAAATACTTACACTTCCTTATTCCTCGAGTACCGCTCGAGTATCTACCATTTTCCACTTGTCCTCTTCTCTCATTCTCTCTTTGTTCTTTACTCTATAAGAGTTAACAACAATGTCTGCTGCAGCAATGGGCACAACAGCAACACAGACGGACAGGACAATGGGATTAATCAGACAACAGAGTGTCTAGAGATTTTACCAGCTTCCGGAGAATTTATCACCATTGATGCTGAATGGAACTGATAAGACTCATTCAATGGTGACAACCGATGATGTAGTTCTTTGTCGGGATGAAGGTAAGAGATGTAGGTGGAGATACGGAGGGATCGGGTTGTTTGGAGTACTCGATAAATCGATAAGCTACGGTTTATGTTTATAACTTTGCTATCGAATTGGGACAATCGGCTGAGGGGCGCGATCTACGACTTCTGGGGGAGGAAAGTCACTTCTTACTCAATTCAAATCTTTTCAACCGTCATCCGATCATTTTTCATGTATCTGCCGGATTCATGATAATGATTATAAACGCTCAAAGGTGTAGGAAAAGCGATAATAAAAAAACATTTCATCATCGGCTCTTGGGGCACGATTTATGATTTTTAGGGGAGGGAAGTGATTTTTTTATAAATTTATTTTTCTCATTATCAAACGGTTGACTTCAAATTTTTCTTTTCAATTTTTCACCCCTCCTTCCGGGAGCTCCCCTGACTTTCAGGGGAAATTTGAATTTTTTCCATTAGAAATTGCAAAGATGTGAAAAGCAACGACATAAAAAAGATCATCACCGCCTCCCAGGCGCGATCTACATCTTTTGGAATAGAGAAGTGATTTTTTTCTGAAATTGAATTTATAATTTATAAATAGAATTTTTTTCATGACTGAAAATTGAATTTCAAATATATTTTCCGTGGAGATGGTGTAGAGGATATAAAAGCACTCAGACGCGTTAAAAACAATGTCTCCGTTATAAGAACATGGACCCATAAAAATTCCAGCTATTTACAGTTGCCCAATTTTCCGGCGGTAATAAAGTCTCTCGTATATGGAAATGTATCCTCTTAAACGCCGAAGTGAATCAATCGAGATGTATCCCGGTTGAATTGAGAATGAATAGAGAAAAACGAACGAGTCGGGAAAAAAACAATTGTCTTTGCAGGTGGTAGAGGGTGGTGCGACCCCTTTGGTCTGTTCAAGTAGAAGGAGACGACGTCTCGAGAAAGAATATAAATTCCTCGGGTAATTTCCCGCGCTCTTCGCACCCACGGCTTTTATCGCTTTTATTCCAGTGTAGTTTTATCCCTTTCGTTACGGTCCGCTTCTTCAAACCGTCAGTCGTCGCAAGGAGTTGCATCCACTTTCACCCACTTCAGTCCATCTCGGGGGGATGGAAATTCGATCGAAAAAAGCTTTTAAGAGAAACTCTGGCCGAGCCTCTTACATTTCTTTCCCGGAAAAAGGTCAATGTGTGGTATGTATATACTCAAGGAGATCATACGGACTCTAGATATACTCGAAGACGAGCCCCAGACCCTCGAAGATACCCTCTTCCATCTCTATTCAGCCTTTATTTTATTTATATTAATGGAAAAAATTGAAATTCTGTGGAATAATCATTTTTTTATTATTTCTGGAGTTGATTTGTGGAGGAAACATTCTGAAGTTTTAAAGTTTACTGCAATTTTGATAAAGCTTCAGTTTTTTGAGTGCTTGACAGGTAGGAATTACTCATGTCACGTGATTTTTTTATCATTTTGTCAATATTTGGAATCAATTTATGATGAAAATTATTTGCAACACATTAAATACGAGAATTTCTCATTAGTTTACACCGTTACTTTTTTTTAAATTTTAATAACAAAGTCGTCTGAATTTTCAATTACATGAGTTTGAATTCAATTTCAATTTATTTGAAATAGATTGGAAATTCACCGAAATTATTGCGTAATTATTTCTTAAAAACATGAAATATTCGAGCGGCTGATGGCACCTCAGGTTTACAACAATATTGTCAATAGACCACAAGAATACAAAGTCATCTTCAATACGTTCTAATTTATTTTATAATTTATATCCTTGACTAACAACTGCCCTCGAAAAAAAAATACTTATCTCAGTCCACGACTTGGCTACAGAAATATTCCCTTGACCTGACCCCCAGCCCTCCCCCCCCCCGGCCACCCAAGATATTATCTGTAATTTTTTAATAATTAATTTTAAAAATGACTAGTTCATATAGTAACTACAAAGAACATGAAGACATTATTTGCACTAGATATGAAAGGTACTAGAGGTGTTGAATCCGCAATAGTTGAGCCCTATTGCCCTACGTGCCCAATTTTCAGTGGAAGTAGAAGTAGACAAGGGAAACGAGAGGGAAGTTGAAGGAATGATAAATGCTTTGTTGTATTTGAGCTCATTACCGACGATTTGTTGCCCATAGTCCCAGCGCCCTTCTGGTCCAGCATGCCAGTGGGATTTTCATCTCCCCCAGCCCATTCCTTCGAAATTCACCAGAACCTCGTCCGTTCTCACACTATATCTAGACAATATACATATGTGTGGAATTGGTGTGTGCGAAAGCTTGTGAACTCTCGACTTGTACTATTGCCGCTAAAACCAGACCGTCTTTCCTCCTTACCTGTCAAGATTAATCGAATGACGAATGATGTTTCAAGCACTTGGATTATTCGTATACCGTCCCAAAATGACATTTGATATTTTTAATAACAACAAAGTGACGGACAATTTGTTGATAATTCTTCATTAACCGATTTGTTAATTTTTTAATGTTCGGGTAATTTTAAAATTTCAAGTTCATATTTTTAATTTATTGAAAATTCAATTATCGTTTCGGGTAAATGAGAAATGGGAGAATTTTTTTTTATTTCAATTTTATTTTATCTCGTATAATTGAATGTTCAGATGACTTTGTGACTGAAATTTTTGTCACGGGAATTTTAACAGTGCACTTACTGCAAATATTCCTCTCCAAAATTCTTCCATTTTTTTTAATGGAATTTTCATAAAAATAGTGTTAATTTGAGTTTAAAAAAAAATCCGAGGATTTCGAGGCTTCCGTTTCTCCTTCCCATCCTTTGAATTTCATGGGAATTCCTCAAATTGCTGGACCTCAGAGGGAATTATTCTAATTAAATAATTTATTTCGATAAATATGCGTTCATTCCTCGAAAATTAAAAAATTAAAATCAATATTATTTCACGTTTTTCCCTAATTTTCTACACAAATATAAACCTGAAACTTGATTTTCTCATCAAATCAACTGATTAGAAATTTGAAAGAGCCCCAGTCGAAATTTCAGTGAGAAATTTTAACCAGAGAAAAGAAAAATTAAGTGACGCGAAATACCGAGAGTTTTCCACAAAAAAATATTTCTATTTATTTCTCTTTGCATCGGTTGAACTCTTCTGCTTCTTTCTCTCGATTTTCAAAGTTAGCATCACGATTGCAGAGAGAACCAGGGTCTCATCGCAAATGGGCAAAGTTCCAAGCCAATTCGCAACCATGTGAAGTCACGTTTGGCTCTTTCTGCCGAAGAAAATATCCAACTAATGGAATGTATTATTTTCTCATCGGTTTTTATTTTCTCCCAGTCGCGGAGGAATGTAATGGGAGTCTTTGACAGTCACTAAATCGGATAAATCACCCCCTTCTGCTGAACTATGTTAAAATTTTTCGTACGAGAGATTTAATTTAGATCTACTGCTGTGGTGTCAGTTGAATAATCTTAATTCGGGGGAAAAATCCCGGAAAGAATCCGTGTTTCAAGGAAAAAATCTCCTGTTTCAAGGAATCCCTGAGTGCTTTTTTCCTTCGCACCAGGCATTTTTCACTTATTTTAAGAGAAACGTGTCCTAGAATCTAAAAACCAACAATTCACTGAACCGTTAAAAATTTTCATCTTAACTTCCACGACAGGATGAATTAATATCACTTGCGTGAGAATTACTCCTCAATTTTCCACGGAATTTTTAAAAATTTCCACACTACAGATTCAAGTGACAAATATTTTTCAAGCAAAAAATTATGAAATTTGAAAAATGTTCTTTTGAGACAAACACGTCTGAAGATAAAATAATTATTTCAATGTTATAGATGATAATGTTAGGTTATAGTTAAAAAACAATTTGAGATATCCACTTTAAATTTTAGTGTCATTTCTGAAAATATAGACTTTCGAAATTTGTAAAAAAAAAGAGATTTTTCCAAATTTTCACACTAGCTACATCTCTTGAGGGAAAATCTTGAGATGAATCCCATGTGAGTTATTTGCAGGATTTCTGGTCCTCAGGTTGGAGAAAGATATTTTTTTATCAACGATTCTTTTTATAATTGGCTACGTCTATAGGCTGACTCGTTTATGAATGACTACTGTAAATTCAGCAGTAAATGAAACGGCGATTCTCACTTGACGGAAATTGCAATAGCCAGATTTTCATCCCACCCGTTTTTCATTTCCCAGAAAGTCAATGAGAAAACTACCAACGTCACGAAACAGGAAATAGATGGAGTGAGAAAAAAAAATGTCTGAAGTTCCATATCCTCTTCCAATCGTAACACTGCCACGAGTGTAGACCACGTGATGTTTTTACACCGGTGAAAAGCCGTGATCGATGAGCTTTTCTTCGACGGTTAAACTAAGCAAAACCGGAAATTGCTAATAGTCATTCTGCCTCGTCAGACACTCCTGACTCATTCCCCGGAATTTTCAATTCCCTCTTACTCTGCATTCCCTCATGCATCATCGAACTCTATCGGAATTAATTAGTCTAGCCTTATCCGTTCAATTTTTCCCCTCGTAGAAAAATATCTATCCTTCAAAAATCCAGAAACGATCCCAAGAATTTTCAAGAGATTACCTCGGAGATATTTTCGATAAAAAAAAATACTCGCCACACTTTTTTTGGAACGATCTCCAAAATACAATTTCAAAATCTAAGGACCACAGGTCAAAATTAAGAATCTAAATAGTTAATATTTGATTAACTATTAATAATAGAATAATAATAGATAATAGAAAAATTGGGATTCAAGGGATTCTTTATACTTGGGTAATTTTTGTTTACGAAATCATCCCCTCCACTTCCCTCTGGAAGACATAATTTTTATAATTCATATAATTGCCGTAAGATTCAATGCAACGTAAAAATTATAATATGATCTGATTTCCCAGTTTTGCATATAAATTCATACCAGGATTTCTATATCCTCATTCCCACATTATTTATTAAAAAATTTTCCAAAGATTTCCGTAGCCCCTTCAAAAGGAAAATAAAAAATCTCCTCGGTATGAAAACAGGCGAATGCGTTGATTGTCGCTGAATACAAATCCAATTTAAATAATTCGAAATATTCGCGCGTACACTCACCGGAGTTTTCACAAATCACAGTAGAAAATTCACTTGACTAGAACTTTTCATTACGTTCGCGATGTAACTTGGAAGCTTCTCCCAGTAAATTCAGTTAAATAACTTTCACCTTATTAGCAAACTTGTTGATGATAAAATTTGTTGATGCGCCATAGGATGTACTCAACAAAATACATGATGAAACGAGATACAATGGGCGGTCGACTATACAATTCAGCTACTTGGAAAATATTTACCCTGGAAAATTGTAGTCCGCTATGAAAATTTATCGTTCATGACTTATGAGTGCGTGCGCGTACCCCATTCCCTAATTTAACCGACTGCTGCACAGGCTTTATGCTATCCCATTTCAACTCTTCTACCACTGGCAATACAGATAAAACCATGTATGCTGTAGACCACCAACTCCCACCAGTGAATTCAACTCGATGCGAGTTAACTTGTTGCGAGCTCGTAATAAGATTACGAACAAACCTGGCAAAACCACCAGAATCGACCCATCCCCGTCCCTTGGAATCTAGTTCTCCACGAGTTTTATCTCTTCACCACCTAGTGATCTATGCAAATCTCACGATTTATTGATCTTTTGTTTGATTATTCTCTTTGTTATTGTTTCTCAATGAATGCTGATTCAAATTTTAGGTAAATACAAAGGAGTTTGACCTCTCGCTCATTTCGCTCATTTCACTCATTTTGCTCATTTCGCTCATTTCGCTCATTTCGCTCGTTCTAAAATATGAAAATCAACGACATTAATAAAGATGTGAGGATTTCAGAGTAATTAGAGACTAACATTGAAAGGATGTGCTGAAGTTCTAGGGGATTCGGCTCCTTCGCTCTTTTTGCTCATTTCGCTCACTCGAATATTAATAATATACTGAACTTGTAAACCGGAGAAATTCTAGAAACGGAGAAAATCGTATGAACTTTGCATTTATTTAAGGGTGACAACTCATTGCCCACCTGGCTCACCACAAAGTACTGAATATATTTGAAAATCTGAAGATTACAAGTTTTCAGAATGAGTAGAGCGAATAAATGACTAATTTCGGATGAAGTTTAGCTTCTGGTTCGCTTCGCTCATGAGCAATTGCTTTCAAAATCATAATATTCGGAATTGTAGATAAATCTCAGGCATGTTTCGCTCATGAGCAATTTTTATTTATTTATTCATTTGTTTTGCAAGAATATTTCATATAATCGAGTAAGCGGTTGATTGATTGATGCAGAATATGAAAAACGGGAGTAATTGTTAAATAATTTCATTCATACCAACTCTCAATTTATCCATTATGTTTACGCCATAAACACGAATGCACAGCAGCTATCCAAAAACGTCGACAGATTTTCCCGGGGATTACCAAACTTATGCATTCCCGTAGAATGACTGTGGTCACCCATAGGAAGCTGACCAACCGACTTGGAATTTCACGGTTCTCTAACACAAACTCACTGAGCTATACATTGGCTCTCGAGCTATTTCCACATGGCCGCCTGCACGTTCGCCCCTGGATAACTCTCAAGTTTGAAGAGTCTACAAAGCACAAAGTGAATCAACCATTATCTTAGAGTTAACTGTTGATAAAGTATTTCAACGATTTTTCAATTTCTTTGATTCAACTCACAGCCTGGAATTTCAACATGGGGGAATTGCTGTTGAAACGTAACGCTTTGAATTCCAATCCGAAATATTTCCCATTATTTACACATTCAATTATTTACTGGAATTATTTACTATTGTTTACAATTAGATTTATTTTAGTGCTTTAGATTCGATCAATTTTTAAGCGCTATTTAAATTTAATTTTATTCATTAAAAACTATTATTCGTAAGGGAATTATTTCCACCTCCAGTGGTTAATTGACTGGACTACTAGTGGTATTTGAAGTAGAAGAATTTGAAAAAAATTTTATGAACAATGAGGGAATATCATCCTCTAATATTATTCTGCGATTACATTTGAAAAAGTTTATTATTTTGTCTGTCTGTCACCCAGAATATTCAGCCTAAAATGCATCGAGACATAAGAGACATTTGAAATGACTATTAGTGAATTTCCGTTGAAATTTATCTAAAAATTTTCTAAATAAAACGCTGTGAGAGAAAATTAATGAAATTCTCCTGGTTTTGTCGTAAAAATTGAATTTCACTTGAACTACATTTCCGTCATTTTATTCGGTATTATTGTCATTGAGCAAAAATTGAATTTATTGAATATTCAATGTTTAATTTTCACAATGAATTAAACGAATTAAATGAGTTACCCCGAAAGTGGTGAATGACGACAAAGTGTCAAAGTACAGAATAAAATATGTTGATCCGCATTTGCGCGCAACTCTTGGGCATTATCAAAAGAATAAATGAAAAACTAAAAGCACAATATTTTATTCAATTCACGAAGCAAGATGTGCATTCCTAACTTTTTTTACGATTCAAAAAATAGCGTATTTCAGGAAGATTTGAAATGAAGTCACGGGGAAGATCGGGATAAAATCCTGTGCGTAAAGTCGAGTCGCCTGGAGATGCCCCGACGCTTTGCCATTTATGCCCCAACATAGCTTTTCCACCGCTGAAATGAAATTACGAGCCATAAAAGTACCATCTGCTGTGGGCTTACGCCAACTCTCGTTCGAGGCTTTAACTCCCCCATATTTATATATACATGTGGCAGCCTATAAGGATACTAAATGAAATTATTATTTATCGGAGGACATGCACTACGTACAAACCAAATTTCGATAAAATTCACAGTCTTCGTTTCCTCACCTCATGAAATTCTCTTTTATTTCTCATTACTTTTTTTATTATTATAAACCTCATGGGGGTTTAATTAATTTCACGTGTCAACTCTATCGATCATTATCGAATGCATCAAATGGAAAATTCGAACGACACATGCGGGTTCAAAATGCATTTGCAACAATGTGAAAGGATTCTTCGAAATAAATTTGTAAATTCACCTTCACACGTTTTCACATTTTCGAGTTGAATTTATGGGCATATATTGCTGGTCCATATCACGTGAAAATTCACCGCTCATTTTATTTACGGTTTATCAATATTTTGAATCGATAGCTTTTTTTTTAGATAAAACCCGAATTTTTGTGGTACTTCAGATAAACATTTCAAGTATTTTTTTCGTGAATCAACGCAGACCTACGATGATAGTAAATTTTTTAATCAACTGCTGGCATTGTTTTTTTCATTTGTCCCCGAGATAAACTCGTGGTGTACAGTGGCATTTGCGGGGGCTGTATCTCCCCCTGTTTATCATGAAAACGTGTAATCCAGATGCCTTGAACACCACGACACACGGATTACGCGAAAATTATGCGGTCCTCCTAACCCAGCTATCACAATTAGGCTTTCCAAGTTATATCAGAATTATTCTCCATTCTTTATACAGTTGAGAACAAAAGGTTGTAAAAATGGAAAGAACGAGGCTCATACGACGGGAATATTTTCCTTTGACTCTCGTTTATACACATGGCCGGAGGGCAAACACGTGCGTGCAAGAGATTTTTCAATTTTAAAGGGAAAACTTTTTTTCCAGAGGTTTAATTCCCGGGGCTATTGCACAATGTCTAGAATGATAATTGAAATGTCGTATGAGCGTGTAAATAGAGCAGTCAATGAGAATTTATCCGCTGTTGGATATTCCGATGGCCCTTGGGATAATAACGAAAAATTATTTCACTCTTTTTTGAACGGAAATCCTGTTATGAATCCTTTTAACCCCGCACTCCACGCACTCTGGCTTTCATTCATGAAGAATTTACTCGGTCCATTCAATCAGAGTATCGCAATTTGTTTAGAGGTATTTCATTCTCTCGGTTGCATCCATTCTAGTTCTATTGTTAGTAATGGGCGCTCATGTATTTACGAATGGAATTTCACTGGTTTATTTACGCCAAACTCAAAGCCGCGTTAGTTGAATGGGTCAGAAAATACTGATTAACCTTGGGGATCATCACGGCAAATAATCATAACGGAATTTCACGTGGTTTCAATCACGCGGAATCACTCAACAATGTTTTAACTGACATATGGTTGGAAAATTTTTGTTTCCATTCGATTTTCTTTCGACGATTAATTCATTGAGTGATGTTCAAATAAGAGAATATGAAATATAGCGTACGCAGGGAGAAGAATTTAATTATGTCAAGCAAATTTGGTTGAGACTAACAAATACCGAATTTTCACGCAAGATCTCTATTTAAATTCTGAACTCACGCAAATTTGTTTGGCGTAACTAAATTCTTCTCTAAGTGCACTGGGAGAACAAATACTTCTGGTAAATTGAGTTACTTCAGTCGAGAGAACTTGTGACGATTAAATGGACATAAATATTTGCATTTGCAATATGGAATTCCTCGCATACTCTGTTCGAAATTTATTTAAATTTCGGTTGCAAGGTTATGTTAATCTTCAATTATGCGAGTTTGAATTGAATGTCAATTAACGGTTGTTGAATCTATTATTTATCGTGGAAATTCAAGAAAACACGGTTTTTCTTGAATGATACGATTTTTCTTTTTAAATGAGGATTAATTTATTAATTCTTTGGTGAAGGCTTGAATTTTCAAGCTCATGGTAAAAATTTAATATCAAATACAATTTTATTTTCAATGGATTGGAATTTCACGGGAGTTATTGCCTGAATTTTCCATAATTTGGCCGTTTTCCGTGCCTTCTGGGCTTCGGAATTGAGAACTACCAGAATATCCAAGAAATTAGTTGATTCGCTAATGAAGAATTCTACTGAAAATTCATGTCACATTGTCGTTATTAAAAATTTCACGCCCTTTCATCTGAAAGTTTCAAATGTAATTTTCCGAGACTGTAATTAGTTCACTAGCTCCCTCGGCAAAAGCATTTTTTTCTTGGTGGAGGTTGAATGGTTTTTTTCGATAGACAATCCCTACGCTATTTCCGCCACCTTTGGAACTGGAAATTCATTAATATTTCGAAATACTTGAAAATACTTGAAATTTCCAGTATAAAAAAAACGTAATAAACAATCACAAGGTGATGTGAAATTTCTGTAGGATTCTTCATTAACGAATCAGTTAATTTATTCAAAATTATGGTAATTTCAAATTTCCAGGTGAAAAAAAAAAGGAAAATTAAAGGTTTCATTGAGAAATCAATTATTATTTAAGAAATTATGGAAAAATGCAATTTTGCTCATTTGCAAATTGAATTGAAACTCGCAATTGAGATAACTCTGTGAGGGAAATTTAAAGAAACCTGCGAGTGTAGTAGCCACATGATTAACCGGAAAGTCATAAAATAAAATAGCAGAGGTGATTGGGTAGTTACCGAGAGGTGAAGAATTAGCGTTGATTTAAGGTGTAGTGAGATTTTTATTCAAACTCGAGTGAAAAGTTGGGCTCTATTCATGGCATAATTTATCGACAATTCGGCGGGTACTCGAGGGATTGGCTGACCGACTGGTTGGTGTAACCACTAGTACGAGTCCCCACGGATTCTTTTCTCTCGACTAAAGATTTCTCTTTTCCATTGTTCCAAGTACGTCCTCCCTCGTTGCCTGAAATTTACCGTAATTGAAAATCGAATTTTTCCCTCTTTTTTTTTTTTTCTCCAGTTGACTCTTTCCTCTCCACCGGATGATTCTTGTTCGGTATGCAGGCAGTGATACTACCACCTGATTTGCATTTACCATTGGGGAATTTGTAATACATGTACATTGAATTACATTTGACGAAATAACCCTGGAATCCCCGATCTACACGATCATCCATGAAACACATTACTCCATTATAACTCCAATAGATATCCAACACTGGCTGATGTATAATACATTCCTCTCGCGACAAATTCCAATCACGGACTATCAAGGGAATAAAATCAATTTATGTCGAGGCGCAGTTTGGAAATGAGTTTACGAGACACGTCGAGGTTGCACCCGGGGAATGGATTGACGACAGAAATGGGATATTATAGGAGCGGAAAGATAGAAATGAAAAATTGGGAGCCCTCGAGGAATTGCCTTGCCCTTCCTGTGTATCCATCAGGAAAAAAAATTCTTCATCACAAATATATCCATTTATTCCAACGAATCGTAGTTTTTCAAATCGAATGATTTGTACGATTTTAATTGTGAGAATAGTTTTTTCAATTAGTCGCCGGAATTAAACCAAAAAGTGGGATAAGTCTGTTTTTGAAAATGAGGATTTCTTCGAGTTTCCGATAATTTAAAATTCTCGGAATATAACTTTATGAAACCTTTTTTTTAGTTTCACTCAGAATTTTATTTTAAAAATTGTGTAGACAAGATTCCGCGGAATAGGGAATCGCGATATTGCAGATGATTTTTAATTATCCAAGTATAATTATTAAGACTATTTTTTTTTGTTATTTCGATCTAGATTCAGTGATTCTCGATAAAAAATGTTCTCCAAGTCTTCTTTGTAGAGGAAACTGACTAAAAAAAGTTTCACAAAGTAATGTGGAGATTTATTTCCCTAGATATGATTTATACGACGTTTTTGGTTAAAATTTTCCACCGAATTATAAAAAACGGTGATACAGCGCCTTTTAGCCGAAAGCTGTTGAAAATACCGGCAGTAACTCATCCAAATTTTCAAACTGTCGAAAATTCAATTATATTTGATGGTCTGTTTCTACGATGCGTCTGAAAAGTAATGGAAAAATTTCGTGAGTTTTTAAATTGAAAAGGGATGAAAAAATGCGATGAAAATTTGACTGAAATGTGAGAATATTTTCAGCAGAGCTTTACACTTGAATATTTAATAGGATGTTCCTTGGAGGGACCGGAAAGCAAACAAAAGTTTGAAATTAAACGGCAAAACCCGTGGGTTGGTAAAAGGGCATTTGGAATGCCACACTAAACTAATATCGAAACGATGCGGTTGGTAGATGAGCAGTGGAAAGGGCAGGAGTAGGAGTAGTAGGAGTTGTAGGAATAGTATAGGATTGTATGAACAAGAATGGTACGACAGTAGTGGTTGCAATGGAATCACGTGCAAATGGAATCGTAGCTTCACGTCTCCCACTATCCTAACTGGAATACCACATTGCTCCAATGGATGATAATCCAGTTGACCTGGTGGAACTATTTTTATCAATGGAAAATTGCATCCCCGAATGGTAGTTCGGTGGGAATGCAATCAGGTACAGCAATCCAGTGGTGATTCTCGGCCATCAATGTACGATCCACAAATATTATCGGCAGTTTCAGTTGTCGATTCTGGGGATATTGAAGAATAATATTTTTCCGGGCGCATCTTCAGAGGGTGAATTTTTTATCGCATCATCGATACATTCTTCTGTGAAAGCTTCTCCTTGAAATTCCTACGATTTTTTTTTTATGGGTCAAAGATTGAAAATTTTCAATCTCTGGATGTTCATCGATTCATTGATTTTCAATTGTGCAGTATTTTTTGTTTTCATTTGGCGCTTCTTTCCGAGGGCAACACGGAGGAAAAATATGGCGGTTTGGTATGGGTGTTGAAATAATAACTTGGTATTGATGAGAACTATAAAGCAAGTGTTTACATTTGAAAAGGTTGACTGAACTAGACTGACTCATTGTCGGGGAATTCCAGTTTCGAGATTTGTCCTGAAATTTCGCGAGGGACAAGGACAAAATGATATTTACCTCCAATATTTCGCATTGAGATATTCGAGACGTTAGAAAATAAATTTAGGAAATAAATCTATGGTGGAATGCGCCAAAAAAAAACGTTTCGAGAAGAGCACCTCTGAGTAATTGTGCATTTGTTGCAAAGGTGATGATAATTTATTCATAACAAAAATGTGATCCCTCAAGGAAATTTGGCCGAGTGAATTTACTCACGAGTTTTTTTTTCTCATATTCAAAAGATTTCGATTTAAAAACTACTTGACGTCGCTCGAGACGTCGCGTTCTTGTGAATTGATTGCTCATCATCTTCCGGAGAAGTACAAAATCTCGTGACTAAAGTTTTTCCTCCCAGGGCAAATTATCATTTTCTTGGAAATATTTAAGTATGAGTTCTTTTATACAAGTAAAGACACACCAGGATTTTTCATAAATAGTAGATAACGATTTTTTCATAAATTCGATCTCTTCTTGAGTGCAGCGTAATAAAATTCATTAATCGTTTACCAGTAATTAAAGTTGAAATAACAATCGTGTAGAAAATTTCAGTGTGTATCAGTTTATTTTTAATTTTTAATTTTTGCTTAATATTCATAAATTGCCACTACACTATACATTAACAAAACGTCAGGATAAACTTTGTTAAATATTTCTCTCTGTATTGTTGACTGATTATTAACTATTTTGAGGGTGAGAATTGTTGAAAATAAAACGAATTCAGAAGTAAATTTTTCGTATGGCAATACCACGGGTCAATATACTATAGCAAAACACACGAAATAAACACGGAATATTCGACTTCGGGGAATCGATATAAATTTACAATTCCATACAGTATTTCCAGCATGAAAAGTTTACACAGCTCTCATCACACTGCAACCAAAATTGCGATTACCTCTGTGATGCAATATCAAAATGTGTGCATGTTTGACAGTATGTCAGGGCAAACATGGCATCGTGACTTCTCATCAAAGTTTTTCGTTTTCGCTGGAAATTCAATTATCGACGTAAAAATTTCACGAGTAATTTTAATACTTCATTCCGCTTGTCAAAACTTATTCCAAATTATAATTTCTATCATTCAATACAACTGATTAATGATAAAAAAAATATTTCGAGGAATACTGATTTAATTGAAAACTTCACGAAAATCCCCTGAGCTATGACCTGACCAGTACTAGAATTTTCTTTCTATTCTGTGATTTGTGGTTTTTGTCAGGGATTCTTTAATATAATTCTTCTCAAAAATTCTCCGCAAAGTAGAAAAGAAAAAAATTAGAAAGAATAACTTGAGAGTTTCGTTCCCCTGAGCGGAGATGTCAGTAAAAAATGAGGGGATGAACCGGAATTTTTACGTGAAAATGACACGAAACTGGTAAAAGGTAGTGAATTTTTCTCTCCGCGTAATATAATTTAGTGAAAAAATGTTCCCTCTGTGCATTGGACATTTAGCAGATTCGTCAACGCAGTAGTTGCGGTGGCAATTGCAGATTTGTCCCGGTCAGCATGATTCTAAAAACAATTTTGCCACCCGGGATGAAATTTTCCTGGACACTCAATCCCCCAATTTCAGTTGGTAGCATGACTTGTTCTATCTTTATTTCACTCGCTGGGTTGTATACAACACAGCACGTCGATGCCACTGCCGTAAATTTTACCACTGTACATCTATCCCCCGTACTCCGCTATCCTATCCCAGTTGGCCCCATAAATCCCGTTATAAAACATTAAAGAAATCAATTCTGAACGCGTATACGTCCATTTCGCTCCTCGGTCCGATCCTCACCGGCCACACGCCTTTTTTTTTTTTCACCGTGTAGAACGTATTTTTTATATAAAAAATTATGACCTCCAATTGGATGAAAAATCAATTCGTGATATGGGGTGATGAGAGGATATAAATTAATCGAGAATGTCAATCAAGTCTGCCATTTCTGATTCTCCTTCCCCCTCGGTACTCATTTTATTTTTGTTCTCTTCCCTCTTTTCCCGAGATTTTATATTTTACAATATCCTCATCAAATTATTTAAAAGCGGTTATTATGAAAAAAATGACCATTTGGAAATTACGTTCTTAAAAAAAATAACAAATTCCTCGGCAGTTGATTATATGGGGGCAATTATTTTTTGGATAAAGTGAGGTAATTAGAAATTTATAGTTCTTTTGTTTTTATTTATAAATAAAACTGCAGATTTGAAGAATATATATATATATATATATAATAGTCTCGTCATTTTTTTCTTTTCAATCGATAATTTCCCAGATAAACCGATCCCTGAAAATGGTAAATGATTAATATAATCTCGAATATAATGATAATTTTGAGTTAATGATTTTACTGAATTAATTTAAACTAGTGCCTCCACAAAAGTGTCAATGAAAATTGACAATATTACTTGATCTACTGATTTGAATATATTATTACAGATTTTATGTATCGGAAGAATTATCTGATATGTACCCTTCCTAGGATAATTATTACCCAAAATGTTATTTGATGTAAAATTAGCATCATTAACAACTGAAGAAATAAATCGAATATTCCGCACCAGCTGATGCAACGTGGAAACAATAAAAGTCCTGGCGCAGTGGAAGTTGTCGGTGCAAGTATAAGAGCCGAAGTAGGAGGCAAACTAATCCAAGTTTTGGACTAGTTGAGGTAGACACAAGTGGACGGTAAAGTGGAAACTTGAGGGAGAGATCCACCAGCCGTGTGACCCCTCTGAATCAGACTGTTAGGGAGTTACAAGGAATGCAGGACAGATGAGACATTGAGAACGCATGATATTAAATCACTGAATTCCAGGATTTTAGGGAATCAAAGGCAATTCGTGTCGCATGAATTCGCTGAACCTCAGCGGTAAATTGACGAGTAACTCTGCTAAAAGCCTGCGGTACACGACTCCATGCACCACTCAAAGCCTGTAATCAATCTTGAATGGTGACTGACATTAATAATCAGCCTGGTGAATTGCATTGACAATATCGATACGAAGCCATCAATATAGTGTTACAATTTTTGAGGAATTTTCACCGTCACTTGAATTTTTAATTCCCTTGAATGTTTAACCTCCCTTTACGGAAAGAAAAAAATACGGAAAAGAGTACGTAATTAATTACGTAATCGTGGGCTGAAGAATAATTTCAGTTTTTATCAGTAAATTTCAGTAAATTTTATTATTTCCTCCAGAAAATTTATGGGACGTCTCTCGCACTTTTTCCAGTATTTTTCTCTTCGTGCATATTTTTGAGGATAACTCAGAGTTAAATCAAGTATACGCGCTGTTACTATAACGATAACGATAAAACACGAAAACATATTTTTTTCGCGACAATCGCATCAAAAAATTCTCAGGAATTTTAAAAAGGCGGTAATTTAAGCTAGAAAAGGACTAGAACATTTTTTAATTCGCCAAAAAAATCGTCTGGGGTCCACTGCACCGCGTGACCGCGAAGGATTAATAAAAACTTTGAATTTTGAGTTTACACGTCAATTGTCAGTCAATTAATTATTTAATGAAGTCATCCTTTTGCCTACATTTCCAACATTTTTTAAGTTGTGCAGTGACAACCGGACTTGAATATTGAGAATAACTGCAATATTATGGGGATTATGGGGAATTAAGTGATTTATCAATTAGGACTATTCAAAGAATTCAAGTCTTTAGTTGAAAATTCAAATGTGATTAATGAAACCTTTACGCAACGTCAAATGGTATCAAAGGATTGAAATGTCCCAGGGAACATCTGTTACATGGAGTAATGAGCGTACAATATTTGCATTCATAATTCATGGGATTTATCCAAGGTGCGTAAACTGGGGTAATTGGATATCCTCCAAATTTTCAAAGTCCGTGTGAATCATTCGTGCTACAGCTGAAAGCACACAATGCGGCTCAATCGATTCGTTGATTCATTTATTGTGGGAATTCAGACGTCTGTCTCGCGCTATCGCTGTTGGAAAAAAATTTTTAATTTCATGGACGGTTGACTAGTTATTCTCAGGAGAGTGACATTCAATTTGATTTTGGGGGGAGAGCTGTGAAATTGGGAATTTCAATGAAATTATAAATTGTTGAGAGACAAAACACATTTTTTGGATATTAGAAATAAAGTAATTAATTGAAGAAACTCGCGATCTTGGTTTTATCTCTGAAAAATAGTTTTTACGGAGAATAGAATAAAAATTCAATCGTTTTAGGAAAAAAATAGGCGGGATCGAGAGCTTTGCGATTTAATGGGTTTTCCGGAGATTCAGATTTCTCTGTAAAGATGAAAATCCCTCAACTTATTTGAATTTATTGTTATTTTCCGAAGCCTGGATTGTCAATCAATCACTGCTCAGGGTTCCGGGGATTTTATTTCGGTTGCTCAACAGTTTTATTTTCTCAGAGTTTTTATCAAATTTTTCTCTCTTCAGCTTTTTTTTTTAAATAATCTTCCTTCAATGTTAATTACAAATTTTCTCTCATGGTTTCGTCTAAACAATCGAACGTATCAATTTTTTTTTCATGCTTTCATTTATTTGCAACAAAATGCAACAGGAAATTCAAGGGAAATCCTAGGACCAGCGTGGGGTCCAAATTCCCAGGGAGCGAAAAATTTCAGTCTTAATACAAATTTTTAAATAAAATTCCCGAAAGTCATACCAGTTTTTGAAACAAATTCTATTTCTTTAAACAATACCATAAAAATTCAGAGAGATAGAAAATTCCAGCTGTAGAAACTTAAAAATTTAAATCACAAATTCCGTAACAATAAGAATAATTTCGTATAATTTCAATGATATTTTCTATAAAATCAATTGAAAATTACTTACCACTAATAAAAACTCAATGCAAGGATAAAAAATATACGAAACCCATAGATTTTATTGAAATTTCTAAAATTTCCTTTTCTCAGTATTTCCAATTCAGAGAATTATGAGAATAGAAACGTTAATTGTCCGGAATAATTGAGAATTACTTGCAACATTGGTCTCAAGCATTCCAAGAACAAATTCGTCAAATTTTTCAAAGTGCAAAACCTTCTGTTGTTTATAACAAAGGTAGGAGGCATATTTAAAATATCAGCGATGAATTTTCAACTGTGTATTTTAATCGAGCGTTATCCCCGATAGAAACATCAACGCGGGAGAGAAACTTCCATAATTACGGATATTTATTATTCAATTATCAAGTTAGTCATGGCACCGGTGCACCGAAGCGCCACACGTGTGCAACTCACGTGTACACAGGTCTATATATTCTACTTGATGTAGAAACTCTTCGTACATAACGCCGACATAATTAATATAAATTAGAGAATTATAATTGATACAGAGGATATACATATTCCTTCCAAAGAGTTACAATTTTTAAGCTACAGTCTCGGCTATAATTATCCGCATTACGAACTCAAATTACATTATAGAATTTTTTATGAAACAAATGGATACATCACGTAGAAACATAGCACCTATCCACAGAGCTAAAAAAAAACCCATGAAAAACAGTGTAACATATTTTTCCAGAATTAATCCCCCTAATTTGATGAAGAACGACTCTCACTGACAAAAAATAGCACGGATAAAGTGCAAGGGAGAAAAGTGGTTAATTAGGCACGCAAGCGACACGTTTGTCTTTGTGATTTACATTAATTTCGTTAATCGTTCCGCCCAATCTCCTCTTGTTCTCTTTCGGGATATTCGTACTGCTCAATGTTCTTTCCTCCTGGAGAGCCCTCAAACTGCGAGAAATAAATTATTCTCACCTATTTCAAAGTGAAATAGCACTCATGGTTACAATGTACAGATTAACATCGGATCAATATCTCATTTCTCATTCTCGCGAAACCCTCATTACCTTGATAATCCCACATAATCTACACTTTGAGGAGAATTTTTTCTTAATACTGCATTAAAAAGTAAAATCACATCCTTCAGAAATGATATTGCCCTGTAGAATATTGTCCTGGGGCTACACGCCGGAAAATTCTTCCAAAAAATTTCAGGCCCTAGACTTTTTATTCTGCGAAACATTCACTCTTCCCTAAATCTCCGGAAATATTTCTAGAAATACGTAAACCCGATATTTTACTTTGAGAAGTCGTCAAAAATCTTTGAGAGGATTTTCAAATAATTTTTTGGAAACTCTTTGTAAGGCAATGTTTTAAACAAAATGTTAGCAAGTGAATTTTTTGGAAGATTACCCCTGGATTTAAAAAAAGGAATTATTTGTAAGGGTTTTGGTCGATTTAATGGGAGAGATTCCACTTGACCGTTAAAATAATATACATGATGGTCTACCTGGAGCCTCTTTAAAAGTTGAACCGGAGGAACGTCCTCCTTCATCGTTAACGAAGGTAAAACAAAAAACAACCCCGAAAAAAGCCGAAACCCCGCGGCTTAGACGATGCCAACCCTCCATTCACAAAGAAGAGTTCATTATTCTAGAACGGTATGATGCCATGTTTGCAGAGTACAAACAGGCCTTCTCATTCGGAGTTATCATCTCCGGCACAAATATGAATTTCAAATGAAACTTTTCGATGAAAAAGGGCACCAGAGTGGGAGAACGAGAGAGGTAAATTAAGAGGAATAAAAAAATGATGATCAGTGAACCGAACTGACCGAAGTTATTTCAACTTCTAACATCAAAGAAACTGAAAAAAAAAAACCCCTCGCTCTTTTCCATCTCGACATTTTCCGATTTGCCAGTTTTTCATGGGAGAAAAAGCCGAATGGCTCTAGCTACAATCGATTTCAAATGGGAGAAAAAGAATGTTGACTTTTTGAAAAATAGTTTTCCGCATTGGCAACAGAAGTTGCATGATTTCCAGGCCACGAGATGCCTCTCGGTGAAATCTCGGATGAACGATGCGTGCATGAGATTTCTTTGATAAAGCCCCCGAGGGACTAGATTCAGTTGAATATTTAAGGTTGGTAGATGTACTGAGGACGTATCACAGGTTTACCTGAATACAGATGAGTGGAAAATAATCTCCCTTCAATATTCATTGTGGAAAAACAGAGGGAGATGCTGAAACAGGAGGCTGAAACAGGAGAGGAGGAGTTGAATATTTTTTTTCATTCTGTTCGACCTTTTCGTCAATCGGAATTCACTCGACGTCAAGTCCGGGATAATCACTCGGGTCTATGCAAAACTTCCAATAACAAATCCTATCAGCATCAACACTGATACGAGGACTGTATATCATCCATGCAAATGGATTCCTTGACGATGGATATTCATCATTCGCCGGGTGTACAGAGGATTAACAGTGTAATTGGATTCGATGTTTCCGGGCGGGCGAAATTCAATAGCTGGTAGCAACAATGCATGATCAACGCCAGGAAAATATATTGCACTTCGAGGGTAATGAGTTTAAACTGATTTCCAGGAAATTGAGATCAATTTGAGAATTGGAGACAGCGTGTGGAGCATACGCCAAACTTCAGGATACAATAATTATAACACAATGCGCCAAAATTCTGTTTAATTTCGAATAATTCGTCATTGTTTCCTCGGAAATTTATGACTTCGTGAGAACTTCTGAAACTTTCAATTTCGGAAAATCGACGAGAATAAATTTTACACAATTGTGAGAAATTTCTTCAAAGTCTGAATTAAGGATTTTATCATTTAAATAAAACACTAACCGCAAAATACGAGATTGAAAATGTCATTTTAAATGTAATTTCAATTTAAAATTGAAAAAAAAATTTTTTTGTTTGACGAGATTTATGATTTTATGGATTATGAGGTTGAAGCTCTTGAATAACGTAATTTACCATTTCAAACTTATAAATTACATTTTAAAACTGATATATTACGTTTAGGATTCTTTGTCTGCCATGACTGCAATTTCCTAGAAAATGTGTAAAGGAGAATCTTTTTGAGTCACTAACACCCTTTGTGATAAAAATGAAAACACTAATGGAACTCGTAATCAATTTAACTGAATATACTAATAATAT
The DNA here is from genome assembly GCF_000806365.1 of Fopius arisanus. Taxonomy (NCBI): domain Eukaryota; kingdom Metazoa; phylum Arthropoda; class Insecta; order Hymenoptera; family Braconidae; genus Fopius; species Fopius arisanus. The sequence goes on along the minus strand of NW_011887769.1, from coordinate 1,010,453 downwards.
TTAACAAAAAATGAAGAAAGAACGAAAAAATATGAACCAATAAACTTGAACTCTATTTTCGACCTAATTAAATTTTAAATGTTTCCATCCTTCAGTAATTTAGTAGTCGATCTATTTTTTAATCAATTTATCCCCAACAAATGGTAAAATCTCGTAAATCCTTTGTTCCTAAAACACATTGAAAATTCTTCAATCCTTTGTAACAATTTGTTCCCCAATTTGATTAATCGTTTTTCATTATTTTGTGAGGATAATGAATGAATTTCATTGACGAAAACAAGTGTTTTCAAACGGAATACCGGTGAAAAATAAAAATAGGGTGAATGATAACTTGACGGAGGAAGTTTCATTTCGCTCGGAGTGTTTCTTCTTTCTTCTTTAATTCATTCTTGCCATTTTTATCCCTTGGCGGAGTTCAAAATGCTGGATGGAAGCTTTGTTTCAGGCGCAATACTACGGCTTCAGCTTTCACAACTGAGTGATAAAAGAAATAAAGAGGTAAAGGGAGGCCCACGAGATAGAAAACCAACCACGTGAAACGAATAACGTTGTGGAAAAATTATTCTCTATTTCAATTTTACCTTTCTCTCCGTCTATTTCATTCAGGGCCAAAGAGCCTGTTTTAATGAAAAGCTCTTGTGCCATTTTCTGTTACGGTTTCCTACAAATTTTTTTTTCTCCTGCCCCTTTTTTTACTCTCTGTAGACTTGTATTGTCTTTCATGTATATGACTCATTTCACTAATTGAGAAACTCAGTGATTAGACATAACGAGATTATGAACTCGTGGTTGTGGAGAATGAAATATTTCTCTTATGTAAATTAAGTTTATTTTATTATAAACATTTTTATTAGGGCAGTCTCGGGTGATGGGGACATTGATTGACAAGATTGAATAAGATTAACAAAATTAATAATAACAAAACCTTTTACAGCTGAATTTTTAGATGGAAATATGATTGAATTCGTATGACACGGTGTCAAAATTGTTAAGGAAAATCGGGAAAACGGGGTAAAATCCATTTCCGTCCTCCAATCGCAATTTTTAATCGGGCACTTACTGATCTAATAGTTCATGAATATTTTGGAGTTAAAACCATTAACCAATCTTCGCAGGTGCCCGGATGTTACTTTTGATTTGTTCTGTGAGAAATCTACAGAAAAAATTTTTTACCGCCTGTACATCCGGAAATATTTAATCATAAATTCATCCTCAAGTTCAATTGAGTCATCTTCTCTCATCACTTTGTTTATTATTCAATTTTTCTAATCACAACTATATGACTAGGATCTTAATAATTTTATGATTAAGAGGTGGTAATGAGGAGTTTTCATTCCGCCATTTTGTCGCTATTCCTATTTTCATTCCTTTCTCAAATTTTTTCGGAGTTCGTTTTACCCTTTTTTTGTTCAATTTCCTATTTTCAACATTTTTTCCTAAATTTTCTCTCAATGTCGAAATTTCTTGAGCTATCTGCTTTCGATGTATCAAGGCTATCTTGCGGTTTACGATAAAAAATATAGTACATAAAAAATATTGAGTCGATTGATGCAAATAGAATGCTCCATTCACCCCCACTATTCTACTCTACATCAAGCAAAATCTTGAACTAATTTAAAACAATAAATAAAAAATCACCTGCAGAAACACAGGACAAAACAAATCCATTCTGGTTTGTAGGTGAGCAGGTTTAATGACTATCACTCGACGTAACTAGTCTCAGCATATAACTTTATAAGAGTAATGAAAACTTTAACGACAACGACAAGTGGTGGGATGATACCGCCATCGTATATACTCGACGAAGGAGTACATCATAATTTCCACATTGTCCGCTAAATGAAGAAGTAAACGATCCCCTCATTACCGGATCAAAGAGATCAAGATGAGAGTCTGATAAAAAAAAAGAGAGGTAAAAAAATAGTATCGCCGGATGGTGGGAGTGTTATTGAGTTTTGTCAAGTCGTCGATTCGCCATAAATTGTTGGGTACACCGAGGCTCGATTACGAGGGTGTGTGAGATAGAGGGTGGGTGGTAGAAAGGAGTTTGAAGTCGACTTGTGGACTTTAATCAAAATCGTTGGCCAACTCATACTCGCCTTGAAAGTACGTTACGCTTTATCACGGTGGGAAGCGCTCGAGCGTATTTCAACCGGGTTGGTTTAATCAGGACTTCGGATGGTACTTCTTACATTTCCCCCACCTTCCCACCACTTCCCCCTACTTCCCCCTACTTCCCCCTACTTCCCCCTACTTCTCTCTATTTCTCCCTACATCCCCCTACATCCACCCACTTGCAACCCCTCTCAATTTCTCGAGTTTTTTTCCTTCCTTACCTTCTCGGATATCCCGGCAATCTTCATTGAGTCCTCATCCTCCAATAACAGTGTTGTTTCTGTTCCTTCAGTACTACACGTACGTCTACCATGAGCTGGCAGAAGGATTTTCATGTTATGACCCACTACCCATCGCAATCTTCCAATCACGTTTGCCATAGAGATGAGCAAAGTTTATTCAGCACATCGGCAATCAGAAGATCAGGGTTACAGCGTACTTTTTCATATTTTTCTTGGGAAAATCCACTGGTGAAAACTTTCCACTCGAATTTTTGGTGAGAGTCTTCGAAATTTCTACCACATTATGGTTATATTTTATTTAGTATTGTTGGGGCACTTCAATTGGTACAAGTGATTATTTTCGTGAGGGCGACAAGTGTTTGAGTGGTATATCTTTTTTTTTGCTCAGTGTATTTTTTGTTCTATGGAGCACTGATATGTTGTAAATAATGAGGCGCATGGAACGGATTTGTGAATTGGAATTATATTAAATATTCAGCAATCTACTGATAAATGCGATCTAAATTTGTGAAGAGTTAATAGTGGAAGGCATTTTCCTTGGAATTTTAAGAGTAATCGATAGCAGCGGAGAAGCTCAGGATATTGGCGGTTCCGGATGGTTTTTTAATACTTTCTCCGGTCAGATACTCCCGTTCCATCTCTTCTCGAACCCGTAATTTTTTTTCCCTCTAAACCCTTTCAACTTAATGAACTCTGATTAATTAATAGCGGGATAAACATCGGGGATTGATGGAACATCCGATGAAATGTCGACTGGGAATTTTCCGCTCGAGTTCACAAGTGGAATGGGAATAGCTGTCCACTAAAGTTATGGAAATTCTCGACAACATAAATATTGGAATAATGATATGGATATCGTTCAGCAAACAGCGAGATCCGGAGTGATTCAAAAAGTTGTCCTGCAACTTTGGATGTGGGCACTGTACCCTGAGAGGTGTTAACTCGCTAACGCAGTGCGACAAAGCTTTATGGCGCTTTATGGATAAGTTAACAAGTAGAAGTTAGTTCTAACATTGACCCGAAACCCGGCTGCGCTGAAAATGATCAATGGTGAGAAAACAGAGATAATTTTTGGCAGGGTGACACCAAGTGACATCAAGTGACACCAAGTGCGGAGAAAAATTGAAAACAAAGTGGAGGTAATTACATTTTCGGACACTCGCGAAAATCAGAGCAATGGATAATAAATGATAAATTTGTTGTTACTATGTCTGCCTTGCAAGAAAAGAATGAAAGTAATCCTCACTTCTTCTTCTATACCGCAGGCATTGTTCTTTCAATAGTAAACAAGAAAATTTTCATGCATTCTCTGGACGGACATAGCAATTCCACGATTTTTTTGAAAGATTAATGTCCACCGGTTTTTTTTAATATCTCGGAAATAATAGCTAATATTGAAATTATAGTCGTGATGTTTATTGTAGAGAAAAAGGAAAGCTACAAAAAAGATTATTAACAAAATTTCGTTATCTCCTTCAGATTTTTAAAAAATCCGGTCTATAGAACTGACTTAAATTATTATACCGCATTGCAGCTGAATCCTCCCACATGTTTATCATACAGAGAACTCTCGAAGATTTTCGACCTAAAAGTCTTGAATTGTCTAATACCTTGAATCCTTGAAATGCCTGACCCCCCTAAAAGGTCAATCTATTTTCTTATTTTCCATAATTGGAGTGTTCGAATATGCCGCGCATTCGTCAGCGTCAACTTCACGCCTCTCATCGGCCAATCAGAATTGACTCTCCGCGCTCGACCAATCACAAGCCTTCGATCCAACCCAACTTCACAAGCCATAACAATGCAGCAAAAATTTCCAGTGTTCGGAAAACAAGTCGTACAAATCAATCGAAAAATAAAAAATCTCTATGTAAACAAGTGATGTAGTAATAATTTTTGGGGAGTATTTCCTTCGTAACTTTGGTGTTCGCGGGAAAACAAAATTCGTGTGACGCGTCCGGCTCAACTGCCGCGTGATTGAGCCGCTGTCTGGCCGTGGCACACACCATAGTACAGCACTATGTGCCGCAGTGTTGCATGTTTATGTACATTGGCGATATATGAACGCGATGTGTTATGCCGTTGAGGGTTGGCGCCCGGAGGAGCCCAGTTATGTGCATACAACTGGCACGTATGTACATAGAAGGGCCTTCTCTCCCTGAGTCGTCGGTTTTCCGGAGCACAGGAGGGGGAACGGTGGGTGGTGGGTGGTGGGTGGTTGGTTGGGGGGTGTGATACTCTGTGTGGAGCGTTCTCCTGGCAACGGCATAACGTAATAGCCTGTCGCACGGATGCCACCGACGACTTTAACTGAAAGTTACTGATCCGTCGCGGTGGAACACTCAAACCACGCATTCAGATCCTTCTACAGCTAGTTGTGCATTATCGCGGGGTATGCCGGAGCAAATTACTCAATTTTCAGGAGACAAATATTTGACTGGCTACAGTTCCCACTTCTATCGTCGCTCCCATCGATAAAAATCGATTTAAAATACAACAACAAAGTACAAGAACAGAGTTAATGGAATTTTCTTCGGCCTCTTTGGTTGCATAAACATTACTTAACATTACAAAAATTACTGTTGTTTTTTTTTTTCTTACTCTTTTTTCATATTTCATAACGATTCGCAGACTATCTTTTTGATTATTTTTTAAACTATAGACTTAATTATTTTTTGTATGGAAAAAATATCGGAAATTTTCACGTATTTGTTTCATATAGATTTTTTATATATTGTTTATAAATTCGAACAAATACTTCCAAATCCATTTTTTAATGATGGCGAGCACGAAATTGCATGAACGAAGGTAATCTGCGAGTGGGATTAAATTACATAAAAAGTGTAAATCGAAACTGATGTAAAAAAAAAAATTAAACCGACAACTAAAGTATAATATAATTTGTGATATCCATTTCTTTGAAAAATCGGGGTACTTCTTAGGAAATTCGGACACAGTGCGAAAAGCTCTATTTTGCACGCACTGATAAATCGTTTCAGAATATCTTCGAGACTCCAGAACTCACGAGACCTTTTATGATTGTGCATCCCCTTCAGGTGCTTTAACAATCTTCTAGAATATCCCAGTACTTCTTACCGCCACGGAAATCACTTATTGGAGTTAAATAAACCCCTCTTTTCAAATAGGAAATAATAAAATTCATTTGAAATGGAAATCCGTCAATTATATTGAAAAATGTATTCATTAAATACGATAAATTGCGCATGTATTCTGGAATTCATCGAAATGAATTCAAAGCTCCACATAAAAGAAGGATAAATAAATACATAATGCAGCTGAACTAATGAAAGGTTCATTCAGGTGTCTTCGATTCATGAAAACGAGAAAATATATTGAAATTAAATTAAAGGGGCAATAAATGTTGGACATTTCTAGATTAATGAAAAATATCCTCTCACATTATTTTGATACTTTGCATGCAGTTGAATCTAATCAGTTTAATGTTGATTAAAGCATTCAATATTAAACTTTTTTCTATAATTACTATTTCCTCTTTGCTATTTTTCAATCAAACTCTAATTAATTATTAGGAATTACAAAATTCACATATTTTTTAAAAGCTTATTTAGTAATGGACATATATAAGAACTCTCTCTAATATCCAAATTTTACTGAGTTATTATTCATTTTAATAATTATTAAAAGGAAAGAATAAAATTGAGTCGAACTCAAATAGTAAATACTCTGATACCTGGAGGGAGTAGACCGGTCCAGGCAAAATCATTTTTTCTGAATCGATTTGGGCAGGGCTGGTATTTCCGGGTGAAAAACCGAGGAGCACCGGAATTTGAATGAAAACATGTCCCCAGTAATCGCCGGGTAATTCACTAACGAGAAAGAGAAACGTATGCACGTACGGATCATTGGTCAACATGGACTCCTACTCACCCGAGAAACCTTGTGAAACTCCAGACTGACCGAAAGCTCGTTCGACCTTGATTAATCCACAGTGGCAAACAGCCACGGAATTGCGCAACGACGATTATCGCTGGGATTTTCGGACTTTGTGTTTTCCAATCTCGCGTTTGCATCTGTCCGCTCCACTAACCCTGAGAGGACACCGATAAAAAATACGGATTCCAGGTATTTGTCACTTTATCGCACTCGATTCTCGATCACAAGTGCCAATGGAAGTAACTCTAGGGTGACGACGCATTAAATTTTTATCGATTTGATGTTGATACAAAAATCAAATATTAGACCGTCTTTCGTGAGTTTCATGAAAATCAAATATATGCGTATTTACGAAGATATCAAACGTTATCATATTTAATTGGACGCTTTCTCCCGGAGTAGATCTGCCACAAAATCTCTCAGGGAAAAAAAAATGCAGGGAGAATTTTTTCTCGCGAAATTAATTTGAGATGAATTCCACTTGATGAGTCCTACGCAGAAAAAATTTCTAGTCAAGTAATAATCAACACGGGTAACATTACAGTAATTACTTGACGATTGTTCTCGAGTTTGGAGACAGGAATTACTAAGTAATATATTGTGTAATTCATAAATGAAAATCCATATAATACTGAAGTTTTATATTATTCTCATTCATATTGAATTTCATATTTCTTTCTGCATTTCGTTTTTAAAACTGTTCATCAGTTTTGTGGGCAAACGCATAATCTTTCTTGATATATTTATCCTCAGGAAGATTTTGCCCCAATTTGCGATTTCGTCGAGTGAAAAAGTGTCCTAGAATCTTTTTCAAAACGTGACGCGAGGAATTCGGCACATTATGACCGATAACTCTCGATCAAATCTATAACATAACCCTTTCCCATAAATTACATTCAATATTACGATAATTGGGAATTAATCCGAATTTGAGAGGGTGACGAAACGATGAAAAATGGAAACTTTAATAAACTCTACAAAAACGCATCTAAATCCGATACACCGGAAACCATTTCAAAGAGCATAAAATGTTCTTCAAGATGCCATATAAATACTCTTATTAATTTGCTTTGAAAACAGAAAAATTAAACGAAATTGGAAATTTAGCTAAAACATGAGAATGATTTAGTGCGAAAGGAAAATCGTAAAAACCGAAGAAAACTGTTTATGGATAATGAAGTTAATTTCTTCATAAACCTTCATCTCAGAGAGGGTAGCAATACGAAAAGAAAAAAGATTCCCTTTCAAACGCTGCGATCGCAAATGGAATAGTAATTCCCAAAATAACGAATTCCCACGGAGCAGTACCTGAAATGGCTCAAAAATTTCAACAGCGCATCATGAAAATGATGTTCATGTCTCATTGCAGGCGGATGGAGAGAATTCAAGAGTACAGCAATCTCATATTTACCAAAGTCTGTTGCTACAGCGATTTCCATTTCAGAAATAGAAATAAGGTTTACTCCGTGCTCTGGTTTCGGTTGAAGAAAATGAGTAAAATGCACTTTAGACGGTGAAGGAAGATATAACCAACCTAGACCGTATTTTCATCATGAAGATGTTCGCGCAGGTGTCTCATCCGTCGCACAATTACGAGGATAATACGAAGAAAATGAAAATTTAAATGTAAATTCTTTCCTGGTCTCTTCTGAACTCACTTTAAAATTTTATTAAATGAATTAACATACTTCACCCAGATGCAATTTCCCGAATGGCTCAAACTGTTTTTCATGAGACTTTGAGAATGACAATTTAATGATAACACTTTGCTCCATATTGGACGTGCCGTGGTTCTAGCTAGACACGGCCTCAAAGAAAAGATATTTTTATGCGAAGAATAAAAAAAAATGGCCTGCAGGACGGCTACCTCAAAGGACAGAGGGGATTATCGGGGTCACAGTCTTTTTATAATCGGTCACCGAGAAATGCCTCATTCTAGGGAAAAATAAACTCGGAGAGGCAGTGTATCGTTGGTAATACTATGGAAAAGGGTTTACCCTTCTCTCCCGTACTACACTTCTATTGTCCAGAGTTTCTCGTGCCGCAAGCACAAAATTGTGTAGAGGGTTATGTATTAAGAAGCTCACCAGGGCAAAAAATTCTCCCTCAACTTATAGTGCACCTGGAAATTTTCATCGTATCAATAGATTAATTACATTCTCAGAAAAGAAATTTATTGCAAGATTAGCCCTGCCATTTCGCTGTGTTGGTAATTTTTTTTCGCCATTCAGAAATTTTTGTACCAATGATAAGATGAAAAAGGAGATAAATTTCGTAGAAATTTATTGCAATTGAATCTCATAAAACTTTCTTCAATTGACAAAGATCAACGAAAGAATTGTCATACCAGGCATGTAAGACCTGAAGGTCGATATACTTGAAGTACTTCAAGTAATATTTCGATATTTTGAGTAAGATACGTATTTAAATGCTCTATATGTTAGCTAAGACGCATAAAAATATATAAGAAAGAACGCTGATGCACATAGCGAAATGTAAAACTGTAAAAGCAGCAGCAATGAATAGAGATCGATCTATCTCTACCCATCTCCTTTTTTCGCCTCTAATAATGGAAAATTGATTAGATGTGCATGACTTTCCATTAAATCTCAAATATTTTGTCTGTCATTATTTTCCTGTTGAAATGATCTGGAAATCGATAAAATATTCATTGAGTTCTTGAATATTCATGTTTCATTGAATATTCAACCATGTTGTGAATTTTTTATCTTACTTCCACTACACACTCATGAATTCTACTGAAGTCTACCTAAACCTTGAATTTTCATAATTATTTTTTCTCTAAATTCATGTGAATACCACACTAATGAGAATTACAGCAATATTTTCCATGGAATTTCATGAATTTCGTTGGCATTTGACCATCAATTTCTAGGGCAATGACAGTGAACTCGATTTAGGACAAAAAAATAAAATAAAATAATCTAATAAAAATTTTCACTGTAAAATTGCATTCATCTTGACATCGAAATCTGAAATATCAAAATATTTGCCTCTCAATTGTCCAAATATATTTTCCAGAAATTTCTAATTATTTATTAATTCAGTCTCGATTAAACGTTGTTTATTTTGAGGAAAAAGTGAAGCGATAAATTGCGGTTCATTCAAATTTCTCTCGGAAATTCCGAACGGCCATTGACAGCGGCTGTCATGAAAGATTTAATTGGAATAGCAACAGATGAAAGATTTTCGGTTGAAAAATATTTAACAGCGAAATTGAATCTGTCCGCTTGACGTTGCGACGATGGACCAGTCGATAGATTGATGCTGATCATCAAAGTAACGATGTATCCAGCTGCGCATCTGGTTCCTCTACATGTAGATTGAACTAGACGACAGTATCAGAAGATACACTTGAATTGCGTAGTCTAGCAGGAGTTTGGCCTCTTGAGGATCCAATGGCCACACCTGGAGCGTAATTAGTCTGAGCTTGAGTACTCTCCTCTGTCGGTGGTACACTCGAGCTGCCTCTGACTTCGAGACCGATGGTCCTGGAGTTTCCATTGTTCATCAATTTGACCATTTTTCAGGAACAACTGACATGCCCAGAAGTTTTCTTAATTAATCGTTAAACTTTTATAGTGACTCTTTTTAAAAACGACTACACTCGGTAATAACTTTATCTTCCTTGCGTATTCATAAGAACAATGAATTATTTAATTACTCAATCAATCAATAACAACATTTCCATTTTCAAATTTTCCTGGAGTTTCAAGTGCTCATCAATTTCACCGGTTTTCTTATCATTGCAAATAGTCATTGGAGCAAGGGGCTGTTGATAAATTTTTATCTTAAAATTTGAGTGACAATTCCACACTATTAAGAAAAGATATAATTTTTCACATAATTTTTACACAATAATTTTACACTCTGTGTCACAAACGAATACTATCTATAAAAACAATTCTCCGAATGAATTTCTTTCCGAAGGGATGCAAAAATGTCGTCAAAAGAAGACGATAATCTCGCATAGGAAAATTTATAAAGCACATCTATAGTATTGATAAAACGAAAAATTTGATCATGTTGAGAAAAAATAAATTATGGACGAAATACAATAGCTAAATGTTACAAAAATGTTGATTAGCCTAAATGTAATCTCGAAAAATAATCCCCCGAATACAACTCGAGCTTCAAAATTAATCCCATATTTCCCTCTAAATTCCCAGAAACAAAGGAGCTTTTCAATTTCCCCAGAAAAACCATTCGCGCTGGGAATATTGTAATATGAAAAACTAGGCAAGTTAATTTGTTTGCACCGAACGTATTGTGATACATCGGATAATTTCAAAACGGCCGTGGTATTATATGTGAGAATTTCTATTCGTGTGAGAATAGGTCATGGAAGAATAGTTGGATGACTTGCTGAGAAGATTGAATAGATTAGGAAAATGAACGGACCTCGCAGTCGACTGAGCACATCACCAAAATCAGTGAAGCACCGTTAGTATCGTATTCTATTCATACATTGTCAGGGTAAACTTGATCATTACAAAGGGTTGGAAGAGGGAAAGTGGAATGAGGGAAAACGGGTTGGAAGATGGATGGATAAATCCACAGGGCTATTTTACCTCAGCTTTCCACTTGAAAACCCAAAGTTTTGGGTAAGGAGGAGTACCACTTCGCCTTTTACCCCCGACTACAACCGACTGCTACGCAATATGAATATTCCCGGCAATCCAGGTCGAAACTGGAATATTAATCAACTTCATCTGACAGTTCTTCAGTAACGGGTTGTGGAGGAAGAAAGGTGACATCGAGGCAGAAGGATAAAAGCTTCGTACGTCTCAAGTTCTCTGACTATTTTCAAATAAACTGTGATGGTGCGTTATATCAAATTACCTAATTGCATTCTCCTTTCGCATAGAAACAATATATCCCGACATTATATCATTAACAAAGTGCTAAACTAGAATAAGTGCATTTTTTTTCGAGGCCAGTTTCTAGTCAACATCTTCGAATTAAAGGAACGCAGCCAATTATTTCATAAAGATTTTTTATAGATTAAGACGAAAGCCACAAAAGGGCCATCTTTGAAAGTGTCATTATCTTCCGTTAATGTCCACATTGCTGAAAAAATGAATAATACTGTCGTAAAAATTCTGGATTCTTTCTTAATTCTTCGCAGAATTACATCTTGCCTCGAATTTACGAAACTCACATCTCATTTGTTGTTAATTTTTTTTCTTCTTGCATATATATTCTTTCATTTATGTAGAACATGCTGAAGACGATATTGGCAGTTCAAATTAAATAAACTTCTATTGAATTGAAACTCAAGTGAGACTCAAATCAGAGAAGTGATTATTTTCAAGATGAAAAAAATTTCTCCCGATTATAATTCATAATGAAGATATTAAACTTTATTATTAATTGAAATTTCCGCGCGAACATTCTTGTACATTACTCTTTATCGTACATAATCCACACAACAATGACGATTCATGAATTGATCATCAAGTTTCAGTGTAATTTTTATCTTTCTCACCGCCTGCAAATTTTATATTTAATTAATATTTTTCATTTGTATGGTATTACCATGGACTGCATGAAGAAAACAGAAATATAACATTCGTTACTATCTCTAAAAATATTCTGGCCATTAAACGATAGCCAAATAGGCAATATAAAGGTATGCAATTGTTTTTCAATTCACGGAGATGTAATGATTTGGAACTGCGCCAGTGGTAACCTCCATATTTTTTTGTCCTCTTGTGGTACTTCTCCTTTTCCCAGAAAACTTGCTCTCAAAAGCGTTGAAAGATATTTACGATAAGAACACCAGAGGGAAAGCTAGGGAGGATAGTGGCTTTCTTAATGACGCTAGAGTAGTCAGGTGAGTGCCCCAGGTGGTGGAAATATGCAATGGATGATTAAAAAAAATTAATTATTGCTGATGACTGGAGCATACGCTTATTATTTTATAGTGCGGAATAATTGCGGAATCTAATTAGCGTTATTGGGGGAAGAAGTGATCTACAAACTCCGAGGGGAAAACAAATACACGAAGATTATCTGAATGAATTCATTTGACAGGTGAACCGAATTAATTGTATTGACCTGATTTATTTATTATTATTGATAATTTTATGAAGAAGCAGGCCGATTTACGCGGAGACACGAAATAATGCAATGAGAGGAATCATTACTCTTATCGGGTGAACTTACGTGACTTACGTTTTGCAAAATTATTAATTTTTTTAGCGTTATCTGTTTATTAGAAATTAGGCTAATCCAGTCATTGTGAAATTGCTTTATTCAACGGACTGGGTGGGAAATACGTATTTTTGCAAGATAAAACTTGTGACATTTTCCGTAATTGAATTTCTCTTTACTTTGACAATTGCAATTAATTTATGAATTTTGGGAAATTTCTGGAAGAGAATGCGTGTGACATTTTGCGTAATTTAATTTCCCTTCGGTTCAATAGTTGTAATTGATTTATAAATTTTAGGGTAACTTGCTTGATGGAGTGTACAACTCTCTATTACATATACGTTTGAAAATTACGCGCTCACCCCCACCATGTTAATGACCGTAATGTTGTCTCTGCGCACAGCTGCGCACGTCGATTTTTCGCCGATTCCCGTTTTTTCGCTCTTCATCAATTTTGGAACGGCCGCAAGACATTTCAGTCAGTGCCATAAAAATCATATCATCATCATCAATTTTGGAAAATTCAGATAAAAATACGCCGTCAATGACAAAAGTTTCCTATCACCTACGGTAGAATTATTTTTTTTCAATAATTGATTGAACCTCATCGATCCTCTTCAGTAACTTGCAATTTTGCCTGTACTCTCCAGATATATCCAAAAATACCGCCGAATAATTTCGTAAAATTGATTGAATATTTCGCCTACTGTCCGGCGTTATTCACCCAGAAAAAAATATCCTGGACAAAATCCCGCGACCAAAATCCTCTTAAAAAAAATTCCCAAAAAAAAATCTCCTGGACAAAATCTTCCACAAACAATCCCCCGGTCAAAATCCCTGAAAAATCACTGGAAAAACAAATTTATTTTGCATTTTCTCCATTTTGTGTCGTATAATCACTCGGGCGCAATACGTAAAAGTTTATTTTCGCCATTACAGTAGCTGTTATTTTTTTTTTTGTTATATTTCACGTGAGAGGAGCTCTCGTTGAGATATTTTTTTTTCACTTTTACTTCATCCGATGCGTCTGTTTTGTTTACTGTATTATTTTTTATCGTTTTATTTGAACTGGGGATTATACGAGATGTATTAATCGGAAGTATTCGAAAAAAAGGCAGATCGAGAGATCAAATATTTATGTGGAGGAAAAAAAAATTGAAAGGTACTTGGGCGGTATTGACGAAAAGTCGCCTTTACCAATTTTATCGATATCCTTCATTTTCACGATTTATTTCATCATGTTTGCACTAGTGTAACTCTTGAATGACGTTTCAAAGATACTTGAGTGATATCGCAATGACAGTCATTAGTGACGTACAACATATAACCCTATGAATTTATTTTTAACTTTATTTTCAGGGGATTTTCTCCAGGAAATTTTTGTCTAGATAAATAATTCCTAGAACCTCCACTTTCAACCTGGCCGATTAATCTTTATTCTTGGGAATTGATAAAAAAAAACGAGTAATAAAAACATATTTTTCCGAGGATGGAATGTTTTTAACGATTGAAAATATATGTGAAGTATGAAGTGTAATGGTACAAAGTGGAAGAGCATTGTTGATGGAGCTCTCATAATTTCTTACAATTTTTTATCCCCGTGTTTATCAGTTGCACACTTCTTTTCTCTATCTCTACAATATTTTCGAAGTGACTCGCGTGGTCAACATGTATTATTGTCCACGTGTGTGGTTTCGATTTATCCGGCTACTCCGATAAATCAAACCGCCAATGTAATAAACGTTCACGGTGGGTGGAAAACCCACTGGGCAATCCCTCTTTGGCCACTCGACCCACTGTCCAGGGAGAAAAACTCTGCGTTATCCCTGGGTTAGTAGAATTGTTAACAAAATGAAAGAGCCACTGCCAGTGGGGGCTCAAATCAACATTATTAATGTCGGGAAAATACTGTCCTGACCCGGTTCAATTATTTATGGAGACCATTGTACTCTCTCTGCCGAGACATTCAATGGTAGAAGGAAATTCAACCTTCGGAGAACGTTCGATGCTAATTTTTCGTGCAAGGAAAAATATCAATTTAACAATACAATTTGAACAAATCATTTTCGATGTAATTAATTCATAGCAAGTAAATTATTATGCTTCTTGTGTTTATCGTTTTTTCTCATTTTGCAGAGAGCAATATTGAAGACAATTTAGAGAAAAAGTAATGAAAATTGAATATTTTAGGAATAAATAATGATAGAATGTATGGAAATTTTATAAATGTGAATTTTCAAAGAATTATTGAATTGAAATTCAGAGATTTCGTTTGAATTTCTTTCATGAATTTTGGGATTTTCAGTTGTGCAATCGCGAGAAATTTTAATTGTTTCGTAATTTGTTATGTTCAAGCAAAGATTTTAATAGAAATACGTCAAAGAATTAATTCCCTGGGAAATTTTCCCTGATTTTCATCTCAATATAGTTTCATTCAAAATTTAAAATAAAAGTTTACGTTTAAAAATTCGATATTTTCGGAAAATTTTTATAAAAATACCAAATTCCAGCTGAAAAATTGGAGGGTAAACGCATAAACATTCCTGTATATTTTTCCCTGGCATAATTCTTGCGATAAAGACCTACAAATCGTTTGCAGGGACGCAAAAATGGAGAGTTCTTAATTAAAAATAAATTTCCCTTGCTCTGTACACGGAAAAAAATAATGACTTTTGCCAAGTAAATTCACAACCTACAAGAGAATTCCCACATTTCAAGCATAAATATCTACATAGATTTACTCATGCCAAGTAAATTTACTTGACACCAGTAATTTAATCCAGAACTAACATTTTTTTTTTGAGCGCAGCAATACAGCGTGCTACGATAATTTGTAAAAAAAATGGGGATTAAATTTCCGGAAGAACTGGTGTTTCACTCCATAAACTCGAAAATATTCAGGCCGAAGATTTTTCAAGCACCCAGGTCTGACTCGTTAACCAGGAAATAGTCTCTGTGATGAAGAATCCCTGACATCGCTAATTGGTGCACTGGAGGAGGTTCCGTGTGCGGTGACCTGAACAAGGAAACACTTCTACAAGCACCAAAGACGCTGATGTGAGCACCATGTTGAGGCAAGTCGAAGACACGACAGGATGTCTAGTCGGAATTTCCGACGGAAGTTGCGGAAGGAACGCACGCCGGCGTCATAGGAAGTTGAAGAAACAGTTTCACCTGTCCCTTTTGAGAGTTACTGCCGAGACTACTTTTCCATCGAGCCACAGTTGTTATTTTACCGTGTCTCAGATTCAAAAGGAAATCCTGATATTTCCACCGATTAAACTCTTCAAATTTCTATCTCAATTCTTCGCGTGCAGGAAAACAAATTATTCCTAAATGAAAAATTGTCAAGAAAAATTTTACGCAACTATTCCGCAATCGTCCCAGAACGTTAATTTTTGTCGTAATTATCAATAAAGAATTATTTTTTTAAATTATTTTTCATCCGCAATTTCTTAAAAATATATTTTTGTAAACTAAGCTATGCGACGAACAATGGTAACACTTTTCGTTACATCGAGTTTTCTAGAGAGATATCATATACAGATATACTTAACATTTTATATTCTTGTCAGTGGCGTACGATCTCCTTAAAAGTCCGACGATTCCAATGAAAATTCTGAATCTAGCTTATCTTGATGTTCTGCTTTCGCTACTAATGAGCTTAACAAGTTCAATGGATCTGATATTCTGGATTAGATTATAACCGAAAGCACTCATCTAGATAGAAGGATTATTCCGTTGGAATATTATGGAAGCCAATTCGCTAATAGTTTGGTTTCTCCTTATAGGAGAAAAGAGATTAACGGAAATGACAAAATTCATCAATTTATCTTGTGAAAAAAAAATACACTGCAGTCTAGTATATTTAATTTATTCACCGTAGATGCGCAAATTGAATGGAGAATAAATTTTTTATCCGCATTGCAAGCTCAGATTTTAAAGTCACGTTTCGATATCTGGGATTTAGAAAAAAAAAATAGGAAAAGGGAAAATGGGAAATGTTACTCAATTCAGCGTGAAATTTCGCCTTCACAATTCTACTCAACCTGAAAACCCGCAGCGATGAATCACCCAGACAAAATATTCCCATCCGTGAAACTTTTTCCCATCCAAGTGTCATGAACCCGTGCCCTCTCCTTTTTTAATCACCAAAGAAAACCCGCGGCGCGATCCATCATCCACCGATGAAAACGATCAGTCAAGGGACTCCGAATTGAAGTCCACACTGGAAACATCTCATACTTTCTCATTTAACTTGAGCCACTGAAAAATGCATTTCCACTGGAGATAAGATCCACAATCTCGATTAATATCAACGTCTTTGTCAAAAGTCAATTCCAAAATGGAAAAAAGTCTAAGTTGACTCAATTTACATCTTTAAAAATATATAAACCCTTTTTTTATACTTTTTGTTTATATATTTTTAGGAAATTGTGAAATATATAGAATTGGCCGATATTATATATTTATTTACTTTGTAATTATCATTCTATATGACCTAATAAAGTGTAGTCTGAAAATCCTTTTACTAAATATTAATGCACTACTCGAAAATTGCACTTCCAGTAATTGTCAATTTCCAAGTCCATGCGGCTCTGAGAATCAGTGAAAAAGTCAAAAGTTCGAGCAATAATTTCTCCGAATTTTCAATTTATCAGACATTCAATTTCATTCGATGTTTAATTTCCACGGTGCGCCTTATTTTTTTATAAATATTCATTAACTCCATAGAATTATTTATAAATTAGGTTACAATTATCATAATAATGTTGCCCCCGAGGATGATCACGCTGACATGGCCCTGGGCGAACTCCTCCAATGATTACTAATTTTTTAAATTAAATTACTATTACTATTACTATCACTAAAGCGATAATTTAGATAATCATCTTCGAGAGCGATATCATTGCCGAATTAAAAAAATCAAGAAGAAATCAAGAAATTCACTTGAAAATCAATGGTAATGCCTCGGAAAAGATTTGACTAGAAAAATACGGTAATAAATACTGAAATGTTTCGCTGGCGACACAAACAAGAGGAAACTTGACAAAAATGTATTTTTCTTCTGAGTGTATATATCTTCTAGTGGCATAGTAATTTCTACTTTTTAATTCTCTCTATGTAGTTATTGTTTACGGGGGTATTACCCGAGTATTCCAATGAAATCTCATGTATGAAAACGTCAGCCGGATGTTTGTGAATAAAATATGCCGATTATGTGAGCTGTAATGTTGATCCGTCGCTGAGTTATTCCCTGTTCTCTATATCAGAGGAGATTATGTATAAATGAGGGCCGAAGTGGATTCATGTACAGGGGCTGATGGTACATCGGATAGGAATATGAGGATGGGATGAGGGTGGAAAGGAGACGAGTTGAAGCTTTGAAATTCATTCGAGAAATCATTCTTCGGGTGAACAGAGAAGATTCCGGAATATAACTTGTTGGCAGAGACGACGCTTTTCCTTTGCCAGCGGCTTATTATGTTTGCTTGCATAATTGCACACGATCGTGAACGCACGAAGAGAAATTTCTTAGAGAGAATTCGACTCAGCAAATAATATATTTCGTTACAAAATGTACTAAAGTCTTTTTGATGATGCGCGGAAATGAAAATCGAGATTTACGTGACGATTATATTTTTTTCATTTTTTGGAGATTTTTAAAACACTCTTTGCAGTAATTTTTTTTTTTCATTGATGATCAATTCCTACGAACCGGAATGATAGATATTACATGGAAATACATCGTACTCTAGGATGTTAATATTTTGCTTCAGCTAAAATGCATCAATTTGTTGAAAATTAGAAAATCGTTTTTCCAATGTCACTACACTTGGCGTGATATAATTTATATCATTATATTTTGTCGTTTCCCATTATTTTTTCTCCGTTGAAAATATTTCTAGGAAATTTCTGATTTGAAGCTTTGTTGAATTTATCTCTTTTGTCTGTCTGCCACACAGAAGATTTATCGTGAAATACGTTGAAAGATGAGGCATATTTGAAAAGCAGCTAATTAATTTCCATCGGGAAATTTTTCGAAAATTCCACAGCTGGAGCTTGATAATTCCGGGGTTTCACTTGAAAATTCGGGCATAATGTCTCCTGAGTTCTCAATAATACCCGATGGAGTTAAACTTCCATTGAAACTGCTAATTAAATTTATTATTCGCAATAAAAATTTTGCGTGAAATACCATTGAATTTTCATAAGGTAGAAAATTCAGAGAGACATTTGTCTAAATTTTCCACATTTTCAAGTTTTTTCAGCTCCACGTGGACAATAAAATTTCGGATTACTACAATATTTAATTCAATTGATTAAATATTGATTCAAGAATTCAATTGATTGGTCAATACAGAGTAACACCAAAATTTCACATCGCTTTGTTGTATTTCATTTGTAATTTCAAGTGAAATTTTTTAACAGAAAAATGACAATATTGTGTTACAGGGGGCGGGTAGGAATGGCGTCTGGATAGTGACAGTGATATTGTTGACAATCAGTAATTGGGTCGGTCGGGTCGGACCTCGTCCTGCTGATGGGGAAATCGCAATTCCAACGTCCACACGTGAACGTCTCCAGACGGTACGTCAAGTACTCACGGAAGTACCTCTCATTGATGGGCACAATGATTTGCCCTGGAACATACGCAACTTCGTGCACAATCAACTTGGGGAGTTTGATTTTGATAAGGACCTCAGACAGATCGCACCCTGGAGCAAGAGTGCGTGGAGTCAGACAGATCTCCATAGGCTACGCCAGGGGATGGTCGGTGGCCAGGTAACCTTGTAAATCAATTTTCAAAATACCTGCTCTACTAATTTTGTTTTTTATTCATTCATCATTCAACTTCACTTTTACGTCGTTTATAATTTATTTGTTGCTTCAGTACACGAAAGGAACTTTTATGATACAAATAGTAATTTTAAAAATTCCACTTTTCTCCACTTTAATCATAAATATCTGTCTACTGATCTCTTAAGAAAACGAAATATCGCAACAGCCGAAAGCAAATTTTTATGAAAATCAAAAGTTTTCTGTTCTTGTTTCTGATAAAATATTGTTAATGTTTATGCAAAATTTCGGGCGAATTCCTGCTATCCACTATAATTCCTCTGTTTTTACGGTTTTTACGAAATAATATGGCAGTTCTAAATGAATTAGAATTTCGATGCAGGTGGTAATCTTGAAAAATGATCACAGCACTTCTAAATTCACTCCACAAATTGAATATTAAATTCCATTAAATTTGCCGTACAATAAATTCTTTTTTCTATTATCGATTGAATTTTCATTAAGGCTATTGAAGACTCAAATCTTTACTGATTTTTTTGTCAGAGTTGAATTTAAAATGAATTAAAAATGCAGTAATTTACCGAAGATCTCATTCGTCTTGAAAGTTCCCGCGAGTTTCACTTTTCGTGTATCTTAAAGACAGCTTCAATTTTGAAACTCATTATGGTAATTGCGCATGGAATTTAATTGAATTTTCAAGGGTTTGATAATTTATGGAAATTGTTGCCTGAATTTACGTGGGTCTAAATAATTCACGTGGTTGCATAATCAGTAAATTATAAAGTCATTGTAAAATTAAATTTTCATTTCCATTAAATCAATACTAATTCCCACCTCGATTTTTATTTAAATTTCCATTTCAACGTTTATTTAAAATTTAATAGTAATTTGAGATTCAATTGTGATTTCATTTACAACATTTAAATTTTAACTTGAGTTTCAATTTTCATTGAATATATTGTCGGAGCACATTTGTTTTGATTCTAATTTGAACAGCGACATTGAAGACCCCTTCGAGCACGGGAAAGTCCTAGAGATTCATTGACAAGCCGAGAAATCCCCAAGTCCAAGCTGTAATGCATGCACCTCCGTACGCCTGAATGCCATACATAATGCAACCAAGTGTCCCTAGAGGATGTGCGTGGAGACCCGAAGTATCAGAACAGGCATATCTCCACACTTGCACACAAGACACATTCAAAATCCCCAAACTCCCCCCCAAACTGAGTTTACACTGTGCACTCGGCGTACTCTTCCCCCCAATTTTTTTTACCTCTTTTTGTGTCAGCACGATTCCCCTTCATCCTTATGCTGCAATCTCCAGGCATTTTTAATGCTATAAGCTCTTTCCGCTCTTTCCGCTCTTTCCGCTCTTCTTCGCAACTCCTCCGGCTCAAGAGAAACGTCTGCGAAAAATTACTACTAAAGTATCATGCTCTTCCCATTAAAACAGACCTCATACAAAAAAATGTATTGTTGAATTTATTCTGGCGATTATTAATTGTGCAGCGTAGTGGAAATTCCAAAGTTTCGCCTCCGATTAAAAAAAAAATTATTTTTAAATTTCATTTTATTTTTATTTTATTTTTTATTCTTTTTTTTTTCTATTTTTTTCTATTTTTTTTTTATTTTGAAAATTCGTGAATGACCATTACTTCACACGATTATACAACAGGATGATTTTTTTTTTAACTAGAGTTGTAAACATCATATGAACGCAAAAAAATGCATTCGATAAATAAAATATATACCAATATATTTAAGATATTCTTCATGTGCGGTTTTTATATTCTATAATGAAAGTACATAACAAATACATTAACTTCAACTGATGAAATTGAAATTGTTAAATTAAGTGTAAAAATTTCGGTAATTTTTCAGTAGATTCACACCAGCAATTTGGTGCCAATCCAAATCGGAATTTTTCTGCGAATCTCACGCGATCTTATGATGCCTTTATTCCCCTTCCCGTATGTTCCCAAGTATAGAGATCGAACTGAAACTAATTAATAATAAATTAATAATAAATGAATATCGACATTTTATGTGGAAATGAAGAACCGAGCGACACCAATCAGTCTCGAATCTCTCCCCGTAGATATTCGATCGGTGAATCGGTCATGTCTTCTAATGACCAAAAATAATTCGTATTACGAATGTCACTGTGCCATTTAAATAAGGACTCACATAGATAACCACGATAATAATTTTTTCGGGTGCCAGAAAACCTGCACCACACTCTCAGAGTTTGCACAAATACCCAGGACACATGCGAGACGCGTATTTTTCACTAACCCTCACTCACGAGGGAATCAGGCCCCCTACTGAATCTAATCTCACATTTATTGGGACATAATAACCATCGAGCCATCCATTAACGCTATTTATTCGGGTTATTACTGATCATAAACACGAGTTTCGCGGTCAGTTCAGCCTGCGCCTGGTATAATCCCCTCTGTGAATCTACTAAATAATCACCTAAATTTTAAATTGACATCCTTTTAAATATATATAATTATGTTATGTTTGAGAGTTTTGTTTTTTAACTAGAAATTAATTATAGAATTAATATTGTTTGTAATTAGTTTTGTTTCGAACTTTAACGTTTAAAGCTCATCGATTTTACGATTCTCAACACGGTTTCATCCCCGGATAGCATCGGCCCACATTTGACATTTCCGAATCAAGCCGAATCAGCAGATTCAATGCACCCATGCATTGGCCGAACCCGAACTCTTCCAATTTGCTAAATTAATCGTCCGTCTCGTCCTCGGATCGATTGACCTATCATATAAAAAATTGGGATAGTTTTTAGATGAAATTGAGCTAGTTTAAGTTCAACAATTTTTATAGGACATGCCAAACAGCGGTTTTCCATCTTAAGCGCAATACCGCGGAAACTGTAGGATGAAATAAAATAAAATTGCGTATTGGGTAGAGCAATAGTCGATATAACGAGTGAAACAAGTACCACAGTAGTTAGTGGACTACAATTTTGAAAAGAATATTCAGGGGAAATCCGATTCCCGAATCAATTGAATTTCTTCTACAACATTGATCACAATTACGCACATCGTCGTAGTGATCAATCCCGTGGATCATTAAATTATAACTTTTTCCGAATTCGACAGACAAAATGCTAGAGGATTCAGTATTATTTTTTTTATTAGTTTTTTCAAGAAGAGATACAATTGTTCAATCATTGAACCTATCAAACATTATCGTGGACAATAACTATTCGCGGTGTTCTCTTCGGCAGACCGACTGATGGATTGCAAAATTACCCATTACGGTGAAACGACAAATTGACTATTAAACCAACTGCTGTACTAAACAAACCGATGAATGTGTGTGCTTATTGTATGAACCTAATTCTACGGTCCATGAGTACATAAGGGTATTATTTCATTATTTCGGCAATTGTTCTCATTTACTGTAATTAAAGATCATTAACACTTATTTGTTTATGGCCATTATCTACGGAAGTCTTAAAAATCGCGGAACATTCCGTAAAAATAGATCGACTTGAACTCTCACGTCATTTTTCATAGATTTTTTTCTCCGTGTACTCTTTAATCATTTTTTTTTATTCGCTAATATATACATATATATATATATATATACTAATAGATAATAAATCCATCAGTGCATATCATAATTATTATTTTGAAAAATGAACTTCCATGAGGTAAGCCATGCGGCGAAAACCGGTGACACCTTTCATTACACCTGGATTTTTCAACAAGGTAATATTTCTCACTGTGAACGAAAACTCAATTTCACTTCGTTGTGAAAAATTTTAATGTTCACCCGTGCAATTTTCCACTACCGATAACAAATCTCACGGAAGCTGAAAGTAATGACTGATTCCGCAGGAAAGACCTATTCGAGATTCTGCAGCTATTCCATTAATATAACAAACGGTGGTACATGGTAAATGGTAGACAAGAATTCCAAGATATCCACTGGTTGAAACGCAAGACCATCCGAAGCAGGGTGTTTCATTCTCACGGGATCAGGAAGCGTCCATCCACTATCTGGAAACTTCAACTCTGTGGTATTCGTCCCGTAAGTTTCGCCTACGTGCAATGGTTAAACTGCAGAGCAGACCACCATTGCCCCATCCCTTTTAAAGGGTCGGAGGGAAGTGAGACGTCGTGGAATAGACCCGTTCACTAATTCATCGATTCACTTATGCCCAGAGGCGACCACCACGCCAGAGGTACTTTTAGTACAATATATACAGACCCCTCTGATACCTCTTCATCCCTCTTCATTCTCAACCCATTCGTCCCTTCCTTAATAAACCAGTTAAAGATAAAATATTATTTACCTTCAACCCCTCACCATCATATCTCTCTCTATTTTTTTTTTCTCTTTCATACCTGGAATGTGTTGGTATTCGTTACCATTATTTCTGGGGTAGGGCTGCTCCAGTTTTATGACAAATTATTGGTTCTCTGATTTTACGAGTCGACCCCCATTCTGTCAGCAGTTCACGGACTAGATTCTTTTTTTTTTTTTGCTGAATTTATTCGGACGTTGAGTAATCGTAATAGATTGACTCTCCAGGAATTTTTACACGCGATGGGTCAAGGATATTTCGAATCCAAAAATTTTGAAATTAATTGAGGATGAAAATTTCGAGTTTGATATTTGAATTTTATTATTAAAATTTTGGCTTCAAGGAAATTAAAAAAAATTTTCAACTTTTGTAAAGTGACAATTACACCTGTAAACATTAGTTTTATTATTGTCTGAAAAATTTATAAAAACCAGCGAAATACGGTAAACTCATTTTTCAATTTAGATTTCTTCGAAAAATCAGTGTCACTATTAACACAATTAGATTAATCAAATAAAAAATGTACTTACTCTCTTGCCAGGCGAACAGATACAATTTCTCAGTAAAACCCGCACTCTCTGAAATTTAGAAAAACCTACTATTAGAAAATATTCTTGTAAAAAATCTCTCAAAGTTCAATAAATTTCCAGTCCAAATCACCGACTTTCAACTTCACATCCGCTTCCCACTTTTCATAAAAAAATTGACTCCCCCATAGTTTACATGCCAAAACGAAATTCTAGCGTTTTTTTTCTGAACCCTGCGTCCCTCATACCCATAAAAACGGTGGTAGAGACTGGTGAATGCAGATTTACCCTTGACTCTCGATCAATTAATGGACAAGCCTCTGGATCGGACATCCTGGACATAAACAAGTGTTACCTTCATTCCGGAACGAAGGAGAGAGCGAGAGGTGGTCCATGAACCAGCATTATCTCCACCTGAAAACTCAATTAAAAATCATAGTGTACGATAAGGTACAATGTCCCTTGAAACTTGGTCATCAAACTCGAAGCTGAAATCGGTTGGATGCGTCAAAGTCCGTTTGAGGGTCTCCAACCGATGAGATTACACAGAGAGGATCCTTACTGACATGCACTTGTCGTCGGTTCATACGTGACAGGCACACCTATAGACGGAATTGCTGTGGCACCAGAGAAAGGTATATAGAATGCATATGCAGGACAGGACAAGGGAGAAGATTGAATGGGGGTTGAGAGCAAGATCGATATATCCTGTCCCGCGCATAACACCAAGAGACAAGGGGGGGTAATGGAAATGTGGACGAGTATGTCGAGCAACGAGGGAAAAAAAAAACAGTGAAAAAATGACAAAAGAAGCGGAAAATGACAGGAAAAGGGACAAGTGAAACATCGGCTCAGTCTCTCGGGAATAAATCCTCCAGCGAAACTCATTAAATAATCAACAATTAGCCACGTTGTCATTTTTTAAAAAGATACTCTACCCTTTTTCAAAAGTAATCTTGGCATTTTTATGGGAAAAGCTCGAATTTCTTTAGAATTTTCAACTTTTCTAGAAAACTTGTTTTTTTATTTATGAAAAATCTGTTTTTTTTCTTTGAATACTCAATGAGGTTTTTATTTGAACATTGTCTTTTTGCATTTAATTTGATGAATGGAGAAAAAATGGTGGAAATTTAGGTAATTACTTTCCGGAATTCTTATGTTTATGGAAACTTCAGAGAATTTAATGCGTCATAATGAAATTTCTAATTCAAAGTGCTCTTGAAATATTAATGATCGGTCCCCGTAAAAATCCTGAATCTTATTCGATTTTTTCGATTGACTTAAGCGATTTTTTTACGAATTGATATTCAGTGAATTCATCAAGTGAGTGAGGCGCAACTATTAATTGAAAAAAATCAACTTTCCAATTACTCATCAAATCTGGAGAACAAATATTTTCCATTTTACCATCAATATTCAGAAATTTCGATTATTCTCGGCTAAAATCCAGGCGAATTGTTAATAACTTATTTAATCAGTGACAGACAATGTTGTTAAAAATTGTTCTGTTTATCACTCTATAATTCAGAACAATTTTCGGAGTTTCTCTCTAGCTTTGGGGAGGAAAAATACCTAATTGTTAGACTAATATAATATAAGTTTGGACTGAGAGACCGAGAAATTAGAGATAAAGTCGTAAAAATTACGGGCGAATCTCTGGAAATAAAAACTTTATTTCCCTGCGTGGGAAGTCTTCAGCCACATAATCTTCGTTACACATCCCTCACATTGTTCATATTCCCAGTGCGCAAACAGTTTGCTCTTGGCACTTGTCTTCAACTCCCATCAGGTTTTCCACGTTTATTCTCCGTGTGGCTCTCGCCGTTTTGATGTATCACCGTAAAGTCGGTGGTCACGTACAAGAATAACGTAACCAAACGATTTCTCGGCATCTCCACAACCCCGTTTGTTCCATTTTATCACGCCGAGATATCCCCACGATGCTGAACACATAATTTTGGAATAGGTGTCTGGCATTTATCTGGTTATTTTTTCATTCGTCCTCTTCTTCCCCTGGGGATAACATCTTCTGTGCGATAAAAAAAAAACCAAAAGGCAATCAATTCTCTGTATGAATTTATTATTATTATTATATATATTTTTTACAACAGTAATAATGTGGGGAATTTCATCCGGTAATTACATCGATGTCATCATTTTTTTTAGCTCGTAATAATTCTCTGTTTTTTTGATAAATTTTCATTTTTTCAAATTTTAAATTGGAAAATCTCGAGTTTTGTGAAACACTCAGTTTTCCGGTAAATTTGGATTCGTTTTTTGAGCTTTTCGCTTCCGAATGAGAGCATTCTAATCGTTGGAATTTAAGTTGTGCGTTTTTTTTTTGTGTCATCCCCATTTTCGAATGGTGTCCATTCCTACGTATATACACTGAGAGAAATATTCAATAAAAATTACGTGTATTTTCCGTAATTCTGGAGCGAAATGTGGTTGTCGGAAATTTTACGGAACTGTCACGTAATTTTTAACTAAAGTCACGGAATTTTTCCGCGGTGTTCCGTAATTTTTATCTGAATTATCGGTGAAAAATAACGATACCGTCACTTAAATTTTTCGAATCAACTCCGTAATCGGTAAGTGAACTGAAAGTTCCGTAATTTTTACTAAATATTTCTCTCCGTGTATGTGACAACTTTTAAACTTCATCTCCGATTGGGCGTTAATCTAATTGTGCAATTAAATCAATCCGTTTCTCATGTGTAAATATTGTTGAGCCTTAATCCTCGGGATAAATTAAAATTCAATTGATTTATTAAATTAATTGATTTTCGATTTTTCGCAGAAATCCGTTTTTTCACGACGACCGAACCAAAAAATTTATAAAATACTTCAATAATGACTTTAAAAATTTGTTCCCATGTCTTTAGACTGCGTTGGAAAATGGAAATAATAGCAATAATTGAAATAATTGTCCCATCGATTCTACTTCAATTGAATTTATTTACAGTTGAAAATTAAATTAAAAGAGCTTTGATGCGATACAGTTGGGATGGGGAGATAATTATAATAATGATAATTTTTATTAGTTTCTCCTCAGTTTATCCACGTGCAAATGGTAAATTGCCGATTCTACAATTTACAGAACATCATTCCTAAATTGGTATTTTTTTTTTCTCGGCAATGAAGGGAGGAGAAAGGATCCACAAATAATTTTCAAAACTTCATATTTAACTGAGGGTTAGACGTCGCAGCAATTAACAGGCAACTTCTTGGCAACTTAGCAAATATGCGCATGCATTAAAACAATTACCTCCAAACAACAAATTAATGCATTCCCTTGCTTATTCCACGACCTCCGTGTTTACTACCGCGTTGAATAACTACTGAGCAAAAGTGAAGGAAATAATAATGCAAGTTGTAGAAGGTTGTAAGGGAATTTCATTCTCACTGTTTAACTCAAAACTGTTTGTTGCAGTTTTGGGCTGCTTACGTGCCCTGCGAGTCTCAGTACCTCAATGCCGTTCAGCTGACTCTGGAGCAAGTTGACCTCATTAAGAGACTCATTGAGAAGTACTCGCAGCACATGCAGTTTGCTGCGTCTTCTAGGGGTGAGTATTTGTTGGACAGACTTGAGGATTATTGAATTTCGGTAAATGAAGATTAAAAAGAAAATGAAGCAGAAATTCGTCTGATATTTAGAGGACTTAATCCGATGAGCCGAATACTATGAATATACTATGGACATATATATTTTTATTTAAATTAAAAGAATGAGATGAATGATTGCATGGAGAGAAAAATGTAAAAATTATTGAACCGTTTCGTAATTGTGTGATGTCTTAGTCGTTCGGGCAAAGATAATGTAACTTTCCGGTAATTTTTCTCAAATTAGATAAATTTTCCCAAGCAGTCGAAAAATTTGTATTATTCAATAAGTAACAATCATCTAGCCCCTCGGAAAAAATTACCTACAAGTTGTGTACATTTTTTCAAACGATTGAATAGAGAAAAAACACTACACGATTACCAAAGGCTAATTACGAGCAGGTAATTTTTACTGGCATTTTGTCTGCGTTTGTATTATTGTATTCTGAAGACTTATCGAATTTTTATCAGTCCGTGTACTAAGGACGAACAACATGATAATTTCAGAGATACTAGAGGCACACGCGAGTGGAAGAATAGCTTCGTTAATTGGAGTCGAGGGTGGACACAGCCTCGGCAGTAGTCTGGCCGTGTTAAGAACCCTTTACCAATTGGGTGTACGTTATCTCACCCTGACACACACGTGCAACACACCGTGGGCAAAGAGCTCATCCGTGGAGCAGGAGGACAACGGCAGTGGTAGGTGGCAACACCAGAGAATCAAATCAATTGCACCATATTCGTACTGCCCTTGGGGTCATTACGTAATGGCTTTCTGATGAATTTTCCAGGTGGTGGACTCACGGGATTTGGTAAAGCTGTTGTTCGCGAAATGAACAGGCTGGGAATGCTGATCGACCTCAGTCACACAGCAAGAGCAACCATGAGGGATGCATTAAGGGTCAGCAAAGCTCCACTTATATTCTCGCACTCGTCTGCTTTTGCCATTTGCAATTCCACCAGAAATGTTCCCGATGATATCCTCAAACAACTGGTGAGAGCTTTTTCATTCATTATTTCAAATTCCACGCCATTCCACCCTTTCAATCCGCTAATGTACCGCACTTGTCATGCAATTCACCAGTGACACAAAAGAATTTTCTTTTCAATGAAAAAATTCATCATTTTCACACCCCAAGGTTTCATCCAAGAAAAATCTATTTATATTTAAGAATAAATTATTCAAAATTGAGATATTTTTTAGAATCATGAAACTTTTTTTCTCAAAAATCTGTGAGATTCCTTTGAAATAATTGACTCACGAGGTCTTGAAACGAGTGAAATAATGAATTTTTCTCGTTAATTAACATTTTGAATATCAGGTGATTTTTTTACGACTCGTTGAACCTCCGGAACTACTCCATGACAGCTCATCAATCTATAAAAACTCTGAAAGTTCCCCTTTCGTTTCTATCACATTCTTAACCAAGGAGCAATTCTCACCATAAAAAGCCGAATGATCTCCAAAGTAAAACGATCCACTAAATTTTGTCCTTACAGCCCTAAAACAGCGCAGTTCTACCGTATTATAAACTTCAGCTGTCTATCATATCGAGGAATCCAGTTATAAAGTTTAACCCGATATTCCATTAGAATCGATTACACGAACATTGAAGCTTGTAGAGTGATTATTAACACATCAAAATTCCCAACACTTTGTCGCCGATAAATTCCGAGCCCAAGGCAGAAGGCAAAACGATCAAGAAGAAAAATTTCTCAACACCGAAGCCAACAGAAATTTCAAGGAATTAAATCTCATCCAAAAAACTTCTTAATCTTCCGATTAAATCACGATAACAAGACTAATCCATTAAATAGAAATCCATCATTAATATAATCATGGATAAAGTATCTCGGGGGATTCTCCGAGCAGAGACTGCACTAGTTCATCATCCCGGGGAAAATAAATTCAGTTGGATGCAAAGGAAGCTCCACAAATCCGCGGAAACCATATCAGCACCCCATCATATTTTCTCTCCATGGGAATTCGATGTAAAATTGGATAAAGATGAAATAGCAGTTGGCAGCTGAGGCTTCTACTCAAATAGATCTAAGACCCAATGCCAATTCGTTCAAAAAAATTAATCCCATAATTTTTTTACGAAACGACATATGCTTTGCGTTGACGGAACTGTTACTTAATTTTTCATTAATTTTTCACTGCGTGTACCAGGATAACGCAAACAAATTAATTTTTTGATTGAAATTTGAAGGGCAATTATCCGACCGGGTAGATGAACGCTACGAAAAGTACTTGATAATATTTTATTACATCATAATATTTTATTTCCATGGGAATTCGATGGAATATTATGTGAGGATGAAGTGGCAGTTGACAGCAGAGGCTTCTACTCAGATAGAGCTCGGGTCCAATGCAAATTCATTGAATATATTCGGATGGTGTCGAGGAAAACCAAAGAGGAATGCAATGTGGCCGAATGTTCGTGGGGAAAAGGTGGGGTACCGGAGATAATTACCACGCTTGCCAATGGAACCTGGAACCAGTTTCAATGGCCTAAAACAATTACCACCGACGATTCCTTTCCATTGCTCGAGTTTTCTGCTCCATTAAGAGAATCCTCTCCCTTTTCCAACCCACCGGTATCATTATCAGGGAAAACTATCGACCTTAGAATTTACCATTCGACTCTTGCAATGAAAACTAAACGTTATGTTACATCTTGGGGAGATGTTGCCTTTCCTGGGGAGGAGATTGAAATTTTTAGAAGGCTCTCGTTAGAGCCACGATTAAAAGTTCCTCGTGATAAATTTATTTGTACTGGGGAGGAACATTTTATAATTGAGTTCAAGGTTTTAAATTTAAGTTTCTCAGTTTTTCACTGTTCGTTAATGCTCGCTTTAAACTCGTTGACTTTCCTGTTTTTTTTTTTTTCTTTCATTTTTTCTTTCTTTTCAACGCCCAGTACTTTCCTCACTCTCCATTGAGACTCGTGTGGCTATTAATCACTGATGGGAAAAAAAACACTTCTCTTTACTGGCATTCGCACACTCTACCAGACCGATTTTTCAATAATTCACTCGTGTGCTTTTGATTCTGTTGCCCTGATTTATAAAGTTACAGGGGAGAAAAATTTATTTTTCTTCTGGTGATTTCAATTTGGGAAAGATTGGTGTTCATTGAGAATTATTGGGGGAGGAATTTCGGTGTGAGTTCAAGAGAAGTTGAGAAAAATTTTCAATCTTTCTGGGACTTATCTTTTTCTTCGCATTGTACAAAATTTATTGTAACTTCATGCACAAAACCATTTAAATTTCCAAATATATACCTTTGCATTAAATTTTAATTAAAAACCGTTACTGAATTTCGCATTTATCTTTAAAATTCGGTTTTCCAAGTTGAATGATAATTGATTTTTCAATGAAAGCTTAAATTTTTATGCTGATCGTAAAAATTTCAATCAAATGTAATTGTACTTCCGACATTTTTACGGCTTTTCAGCGCCAAATGCACCTGAAAATTGACAATTACACAGAGTAACAACTTCACGAAAAATTGCGCGACAGTAACTTAAAAATTCAGATTAGTTCCGCTATTTTTTGGGAAACAACATACCCCCTATATTCATGGAACCGTCACATAATTTCTCGTGAATTTTTTTCTCCGCATGAAATCTCAAGGGTTATTTCCCAATATTGTCGGTGAGCGACAATCTCTATCAAGCATCTACATCGCTGGTCAATTGTCTAAATAATCTTTCTTTGTGGTGTGTAATAATATTAATAGTAAATAATATTTTTTGTAATGCTCTTGACGTGAGTTATATTGGCTTTTGCCCCGAGCAGTGAAAAAAAGTGGCGAACAACACCAGAAAAATTGAATAATAGGATAAAAAAATGTGAAGGCTGAAAGAGATGTTTATCTTTTGGGTTAGATAGCAGATAATTAAATGATATGAGTATACATCGTGGACACTGTATTTATCCAACCCGCAGAGGCGTATGAATAGCGATAAACGCCGCAGGCTAGTCGAGTGATAACAGATCCAGTCGGGCCTCTATCTACTGTATCACGCTATTTCTATCGGTGGAACCCAATATTCCTTAAACAGTTTCACTAATTTGGCTTGGTGCTATCGATCTATAAAGTGAGGGGGCGGAAAAATGCGAGAATAATAAAGGAAAGATGTCTCAGAGTATTTCATCGAACGCGGTCGCCGAATTACACGATAAATTTCCGTTTATTTCATATCGAAATTTCAGCATCACCAATTCTCAATCGCGACTGAAAAAAGTTATTAGTTCTTGTTTTTACAATTTTTTTTCCGTATAATTTTATCTGGAAGAGTGGACTACCGTTCCTCTGAAATTCGCTGTCATTTTTATTTTAGGGAAAAGTTCATATTTTTTTCTTATTTCACTAGCGTAAATGGCGCGATGCGCGCGCCTAAGCTCACACGTATGGGGTGTTATCATTTGATATCTAAAATCGAAATATTCAAAGAATCTTGAATATTTAAAAAAATTACCCATAATTTATGTTTTTTTCTTTAACTCAATTCAATTGATAAATTCCATATATTTCTTTCTTATTTTAGACAAATCATTATTTTATTGAAATGGTATTTTATATTATACTATATGTATATATAGGATGATATGTATAGTTTTTTTTTTTAGGTAGGTAATAGGTAATGCGCCGAAAAAAGCTGACAAAACACGTTACATATTTTTTTTTTAAAGGAAAATTTTTAAAATCGGGAAAAATCCACTTCCCACTTAGAAGAAAAATCAAACCTACTACTCAGAACTCTCGAGTTTTCTCGGGAATTTTCACTATGGGGAAATTTGATATATAGTGAATCGGGAAAAATTCACTTGCCACTCGAAGAAAAAATCACCCTCTCGAACTACTCAGAAATATACCCGAACTAAATTCGAGAATTCCCTCTTTCCGAATATTCTTCAATGACAAAATAAATAGAATCGTTTTCGCCTCTATTATATGTCATCAAGAGATCGATAAAAAAAACGACAATTATTTATAAATTTCAAATGACATCGTGACGTGAAAGATACCTGATGGAAAATAAATAAGATATGAAAAGTCGATTGGCGTTTTTGTTTTTCTTTGAAGAAAATAGTATGTTAACGTCTTGTGAGGAGATAAAGTTGAGCTTTGATGGGACATAGGGGTAATAATCGTGGGATATCCTCGCCCTGGTCTCGAAGCCAATTGACTCAATCCTCCCTTCATTCATGCAGGACACACATCCTCGACGAACATCGATTGGAAACGTCCGAAGGATCAACTGAGTTACACGAGATAGATTAAATTGGAAGTCCCTCTAGTTTGAGTGTATCGAAATGGAGAGAATGGGCTCTGACCCACAGGGGAAAACCAAAAGAGAGTAAACGAGCAACTCATCCCCCACCCCAAAACCATCAACAAACGGAACTCACCCCAGGGGCTAATTCGATTAGATTAATTCCAACCAAATCTCATTGATGGAATTTACTGGGAGTTTATAACGAATTTATGATGAGTTTATCCCCATCAATCTATCGATTGCCGAGTGAATCCACGAATTGTCCAAAAATATTCTTCATTATTGCGCTTCATGGTAATTAACGATAATCCAATCAACGTGACCCTTAGACGATGAATACTCGATTGAGTTTCGTTTGTGTTGCGAATGACAATAGTCAAATCTACGAGGGTCATATCTAGTGGTATGCGCATTCGGTTACTATTATAACCGGATGGCTTGGCCCTAATAGCCAGTACTGCCGTTGGATTTCCATTAATTCCCAGTCAATGGCTAAACCCCCACCTATTTGAATATTTTAATCTTCAAGTCGACAACGAAGCTCTGATACAAGTCACTATACAGAAATGATAAAAACACTCCAAAGATGCTCCATACACTTATACCCAAAATTCAAATTTTTTTAGTTTTTTTTTAATTTATTTTTCTAAAAAATTATTCATGGAGTTGATGTGAAAAATTTTACGTTTTCACGTTTCGTCATTATTCAATGGCTTACGAAGTTTCGGTGTGGTGCGACCACTTTCATACGTTTTTTTTTACAGTTTTGGGATTCTTTTTAAAAATTATAATCAATGAATTTCTTAGTAAATAGTCTATAAAAATCTGAAGTGCATTATTGATGTTTTTAAAATATGGTATTTTTGTAAATAGTTCGCATAGTATCATTTATATACTGCCAATTATGTAGACAAATTGAACATTAATTGATTGAGTTAATTCAAATTAATTTGTAAAAAACGGTATTCCTCTTGTGAATCGATGCGAGATCAATAGCTGGAGTGATGGATTGTTTCTGTTTCTTTAGGAGTATTCATAGCTTTTATGTTTTCCGGCTATTTGATTAAAATTGGAATTAAAAAAAACATCAATGTAATTAATCCTTTATCTTTGTTGTAACGAATGTCAATGGTGTCGGGTTTAGTTTAATTGAAGATTACATCGTCCATGATAATTCTCATCCCCTTAATCATCGGATATTAAATCCAATTGAATTTTCAATATAATCACTATTTCCACTAATTTTCGTTGTCCCATAAACTGTGATCGAATTTCAAAAAAATTACCTAATCTTGCAGATTAAAAATAACGAACATTTAAAAAATGTTCTGCCATCTTTTAGCCACAACCACTGATTTTTGGAGTTTTCCGAAAACTAGTTGATCGGATTGACCCGAAAAAATATACCGTTTTTTCATTTTATCATTTCATTTTTCTCACGAAGTTTCATGATCGTCCAATAATTGTTTTGCGTTTGTTATAAAGTTTTATGAATTTTTAAAAAGTTTAGAAAGAACACAGTGAAATCATTGGACGTTTATCACATTTTTGGAGTCATTAAATAATGATAAAATGGATGAACGAACATCTGTAAGTTTTTTTCCAGTTTTCAATTTTTTTTAATTCGAAAAACCCAATCCAGAGCCAAATATGGAAATTATTCATTTCAAGGAAAAAAATCCTCAAATCCCTCGTTTACTCGGCTAAAAAATTTACGACCAATTAGACCATTCATCATCTCAATCCATAAACCTGAATTTTTTATAATAAACAAAAAAAAACCAACTTTCATGGCACTCACCTAAAATCAAGCATATGAATAATTTGAGGATGAGCCCCAGATTTTCCTTTTCCAACAGCAAGAGAAAAATTCTCAGACCGAGTGAAAAAGTTCATTCTTACCATTCGTAGAATCTCACGCTCATTAATTTTCATCAACCCGAAATGCCAGAATGAAGTTCCTTTTCTCGAAAATAATAAATCTTTTCATCCACGTGCTGAAAAAAGTAAAGTACAATGAAAAATATTCAGCATTGTAGAATTTTATCAAGGGAGAGAAATATAAAAATTTTGCCGCTATTGATACCCTCTTTTGTATTTCAACTCCGTGACTGTCGATAGTCGGCTCTCGGTAGTCTGTATTTATTGCCAAAAGTAGTGCAATAAAAACTCATGCAGTTCGTTTGTAGCTCGGGCACTGCTCGAAACGTAACTCGGATAAAAGTTTCACGTTCCAAATGCTCGGTATTGAAGGACTATTCGCTGCGCCAATTCCTCTCTCACTCTATCTTTCATACACATTCGAGGATTCGATGTATTCACGGATAGAGTTCAGAGGTCACAGTGTGTGGCCACCACATTGAGTTACACTTGTAGTGTTGCTTTTGTAAACTGATTTTTTTTTTCACTTTATTGGAATTTTACTCGGTGCCCTTTTCAGGCTGCTAATGGGGACTCGTCACGGTGACATTTTACACCGATTTTGTCAAGTGCAACTCTCGTCATGCATTTTCACAAAGAATCAATCATTAATTGTTACATTTATTTCATTAAATTTCTCTTTGCCTAATCAACCGTTAATATATCGATTACTACAAATACTTCTACAAATTTACTTAATTTTTATCCCACGATTTTTAGCTCCAAATTTCGAACCGGCAAGAAATCGGTTTGAGACAGTTAATGCATTCTTTCTTCAGATTTTTCATCATATAAATATAAGTTCCAGTGATTTTTTTTCAATTTTTTCAAATGAGTTCAGTTTAAAATTTTTTATTTAAGAAATCGTAAATGCACTTTCTTACGAAAAATAATAAATCACATTCCAGATGATTCAAAATCATTCCAGTCCTTTTATTTTAGATTGAATTGTTTCTTTCATCACAGTGAGATACCCTTGTAGAGTATTGCCTTTGCAAACTGATGTTTTTTTCACTTTATTGGAATTTTACTCGGTACCGTTTTCAGGCTGCTAATGGGGGACTCGTCATGGTGACATTTTACAACTTTTTTGTGAAGTGTGGACCGGATGCAAGTGTCAACGACGTTGCAGAACATATTTATCACATCAGGAATCTCATTGGGGTCGACTACATCGGGGTCGGTGGTGACTTTGATGGCATAAACAAGTGAGTTTTGCTCAATGCTCCTGCACACTCGATTATCTCTAAAGGAATTGGCAATTCGTGGGAATCGTCGGAAAATAAAATATGGAGAATTTTACGACGAAAAGAATTATTTTTTGTTCATTTCACTATGACTTCTAGTTCTTGAGATATGAACGTTTGTTTCGAGCGGAATTCTGGATGGTAGGGTGGCAGGGGGTTGTCCGCTGCTCACACGAATGGGAATATCTCGAGAACCGGGGATCGTAAAAACACGAGTCAAAACGCGTTTTATCCGCTATAAAATTCTACAGGTTTCATACGATGGGGTCTTTTGATGCGATGCTGATAATTTTCGAGATATTCAGATTCAAAGCTGCACCGGAAATTAGAGTGCCTTATCAATGACAGATATTTCGCCATCAACACGAATATTGAAAAAAGAAAATCTGTTTTTGAACTAAGAGATCAAATTCTTCTTTTTCTCTAATCTCCAATAAAATCTCTAAATCCCATGCTAATCTCTATCAAACTTGTTTATTTATTCTTACCGAGAATTATTATTGTTAATCAAGTTTATATGTTGTACAATTTTACAGAATGTGAATATTAAAAGTCATTTTCATTCATGTAAATTCAGATTACCTTTGCGCCTAGAATTCCTGTAACTCGGAGACAAAATTCGTACCACTGTGCTGTAAAAAATCAGATGGATTTATTAGAGTGTATCGAACGTATCTTTCTCCCCACCAAACACAGAATCCACCTCGAGAAATAAAAAAGGAGTTGAAACTACCAACAAGTAATTCAAAACTTCTCCTGGCATTAACTTCTCCTTGCATTTTGAATTGTTTAAAGAACACCCAGAGGCCTGGAAGATGTCTCCAGATATCCCGAACTTTTCGCTGAACTTCTGAGAAGCGGCAAGTGGGATGTTCTGGATCTCAAGAAAGTTGCGGGGTTGAATTTGCTCAGGGTCCTCAGGCAGGTAAGTCGATCCGATCAGCGAATGCTTGTTGACAGGATTTTTTTTTCCTTCATTCCATCTCTATTTCCTCTCATTTCTCAACATTTTTCTCTCCTCCAGGTGGAAAGAGTACGGGACGAAATGAGAACAGCGGGTGTAAAACCCTCAGAGGAGTTCCTTGCCTCGCCGGACACAACTGGCAATTGCGCATTGGACATAAACTCCGTACAAAGAGTTACGGAAGTTTGACCGGTTATCAAAACTATTGATGTTCCTTCGTACTCATCACTTCTATCCTTGCAACTGTGAGAAATGTTCGAGATGGAGAGAAGAAAAAAAAAATGGAGAAACTTATCGTCGTGTTTTTCTACCAATCTACTGCTCACCTTAAAAGACTGGAGATAAAACTTATATTCGAGGGAGTTAAGGGGAATATGGCATAAATGTAAGAATCAGGGGATGAGTCGATCCAGAGACATTAGTGCATGAATAAATTCGAAAGAGTAAATTATTTACGAGCAATGCATCGTATTTTTCTGCGTTTCGTTCCCTCTAATCTTTCTAATCCTCTTTAGTGACTCGAACATGATACCAAAAGGGCATGAAAAAATCAGTGAGGGAGGGGAAGAGGAA
Source organism: Fopius arisanus (assembly GCF_000806365.1). NCBI lineage: Eukaryota > Metazoa > Arthropoda > Insecta > Hymenoptera > Braconidae > Fopius > Fopius arisanus. The sequence continues at coordinate 972,736 of NW_011887769.1, read as the reverse complement.
TTATGAGAGTTAAAAGCTAGAAGCACGTACCTGTCGTCGAGGAAAAAGATTTGAGGGAAAAATTTTCTCTGAACAGCTGATTGTCGTTTCTTGACGTCAAAATGACAATGTTTAGTCACTCGTGGGGTTGATGAGAAATTCACGGTGATGGCTTTTATTACAGGAGGGCGTTTAATAGCGAATCAGATTGAAAGGGATTCATATCATGGGGAAAACTTTGACGCGGGCACGTTGTAAAATTTTTCTCCGTTGTTTTTTTCTCGTGATTATTATATTTTTTTTTTTCTTCATCAACCCCGTCAATCTACCTGTCTGTGTCTCGTGTGCACTTATTCCACGTTTCGAGAGTTGGGCGAGGTCACCCAGCGAAATATCCGATGTGGCGGAATTTTAAAGGTGAACTCTCGACCGACCCTGGACTCACCTCCCATCTCCTATTTACAGGGGTGGGAATATAAATAATGAGAATGTATACAATTGTAATGAGAGAAAACCCAATCAATTCGTTGTTATCTCGACGGCGATGTTCTATAAATAAATGTTTCTATTGTATAATGTTGGGAGTTTTATTTAGCATGGTGAATAAAATTGCAGTGATCATCGGTCTTCTGGCAGAGGAATTTATCGAGTTTCAAACGACCCGTGTCCACTTGAATTCAGAATATTCAAGTACTTTAGGTTTTTTTTTTCTTCTGTGTTGACATTGTTCTCTGCAGTTTTTTTGTGACCGTCACTGCTTCTGGGCGGTTTATAATGACCTTATTTAAACTTTTGCAATTAGGGATTTTGGGAATTATATTTTTATATGAATTATTTACAAACAATTTTTAATTGCATTACATATGCCTGTATTCTGATGTAAATGTGTAATCGATTCTTCAGATTGTAAACAAGCAAACGAAATTCCTCGTAGTTTAATTACTAAAACTCGTTTATATATTTTTTGTGGAGCAACAGAAGTTTTTGCAACGATTTTATTGTTTCTACTTCTGAAGTTTGAAATATAATCAATAATTTTTGTAGAAAAATACACGGAAAAAAAATAGTAGCTCTTGGAACAGAAAACTATTCAATATACAATCTACAACCGATAAATTTTTGCTTAAAAAGTAATAGTAATTAATTTTAATAATCGTAATCTACAGATTCACATTCAGAATTGTATGTGTCACACACTCGATTTCTCATCAAAACAAAATTCCTTCCATCTGATTAATACCGACACTGCAAAATCTATGGTTCAGTACTACAATCACCTCTTGCAAAATTTTCTCCACCCTTTGAAAATCCAAAAAAAGGTTGAAAGCAAAAAACGAGATAAATAAACCGATTAAGTTTAAAACACCCAATCCATCTCCCCACCAAATCCCCACACTAATCTCATCTCTTACTTTTCTTTTTATGCTTATGTCTTTTCTCCTTCTGCTTGTGCTTTTTCTTCTTCTTACTCTCCTTCCTCTCGATCCATTGGACTTGATCCCGTTCCACCTTAGTCACAACAACACTCCGAAAAACAGGTTTCTGAACAATTTCAGAATTACCCGACTCTGTCCTCGTGGATTTAGCAGGTAAAGCTGGACCATACGTCTGCATGGAAATCTCCACCCCCAAATTCTCACCCGAATTCCCCCCTAAATTCCCGCCTGAGTCTTTTTGCTCCCCCGGAGTGGTCGGTAATTTTCTCGTTTCAAAATTCCCACTAGCCCCCTCAGTCCCCTTTGCCGTGGGTTTGACGAGTTCATCGAGATCGAGTTTAGCAAAAATGCCCCGAGGGGGTGAGTCGTTCCTCAATGGATTTGCCTCCCCCATCGTCCTCCCAATCAACAACGCCTTAACAGCGTCCTCATTAACCCCATCCTCAACCCCCTCACCCTCGTCACCTCCCTCGTCCTCACTGCTGCTGAGAAAAATAGCCTTGAACAGGTCCTTCTTACCAGTCTCCTCTCCATGAGATACCTCAGCATCCTGAGTCTTTTCAGAGCCTTTTCCAAAGATCTTTCCATAAGAACTTTCAAAGTCCCGCATTTTTCCAGATCTGCTGCCCCTTGTATCAATATCCGAAGTATCCAGCCGATGCCCCAATTCCCCCTGAACCCTTTGAGCTCCTTGAGTCCCCGTCGTTTCCTCCACTTCCTTTACCGCCTCCACCCTCTCAACTTTCTTTCCCACTGATTTATACTCGATATGTGGTTCTTTATATGTCCCAGCGGTATCTGTAGCTCTCTGAAACTTATCGGACGAAAAATCGAGGCCTTCAAAAACCGAGAATTTCTTCTTTACCTCTGGCTTAGCACACCCAGTTCTGGGCTCAGGAATATTGAACCTCTTGCAGATGATGCTGGAAGGTTGCCAGGGCTCGACGACTCTCGTCAGTTTTCCAAACATTTTCGCCCTGGCTGCCGCCACCATGGGATCCTCAATATTATCACTTTTATTAATGGATGTCCCAGGACCCTCACACATCCTCAACGCCTGCTCGAATTCCTCCTCCTCGCGCCCCCTCTGCCACTCAGTCATTGAAAGAGGCTGAATGCTCGACAATTTACTCCTCTCGTTGTTATTGACGAACTCCAGGTATTGCTCAAACCGCTTCTGCTTTTCCTCCTCGATGAAGGGTTTTGGCGTTGATCCCAGAGATGATTTGAATTCGGGAAGATTCTGAAGGGCTCCAGGAGTATTTTCTGCCCCCTCGACACCTCCTCTAACGAAACTCGTGGTTGAGAGTTTGTCCAGCCATGAGACCGCAGGTTTTTTGGGCTCTTTCAGGGTCTCTGAGATATTTTTCAGGTGCTCCCGTCCATGGAGGTTCAAGGTTCGAGTGATGATGTTTGCTGCAGGGGAGGGTTTACTTTGAGAGGTTTTGTCTGGTCCTGTGGGTTTATCGTGGCTCGAGGATTCCCCGAGGATCACTGATCTGTCTGTAGCATCGAGGTCATGACGGGCTAGACCTTTTCTGTGGGCCATTTCTCTCGTGGATTGATTCGAGTCTTTTAGATCTTCCGCTGGAGAGAATCGACTCTTACGCACCCTGTGGATGGGCTTAAAGTCCTTTGGAAGCTCTGGTGGAGGAAAGTACTTATGACGTGGAAGAGTGTTTTTCGCAGGGACGAAACCCTCTAGGCAGCCTTCAACGGTGGACTCGTTGGGCTTTCGTCGGGGGGTTTTTTTAGACTCTGGACCCAGAGTGAAGTCGTACCTGGACATATCATCTCGGGCGTAAATGTCCTCGTCGTCTGCCTCAAAGGCTCCCACACCGAATGCCTGTCCTTTTATCGAGAGCTTCTTGTTCTTCTCGGTCAGCTGCAGCGAAGGGCCATCGAAGAGATTTATATGGCCTAGGACCGAAGTGCGCTCTAATCCGCTATAACCTATTCCGAACGTATTCGACTTCGGGTTCAACCTGAAGAAGAGCGTGATTATGATTAATGAAGTGATTTCAAGTAAATTTCAGTGAAAAAAAAATAGAGATAACCCAGAAAAATGAATATTCTCTTACCGAAATGGTTCGTAATCGTCTGGAGCGAAGAGAATGCCTTCGTGGTCTTCATCAGAGCTTTCAGAGGTAGTTTCAGTGGTTTTTGCCTCCTGATTGGGCAAAGAGCACCCATAGAATTTTTTTTTGTCATTCCTCTCGCGAGTTCTTCGCTTTTCTCTTCTGGTTACCCTGGGGCCCACCCCCTGTCCGGGTTTCCAGCCCATTTTTTTTAACAGTGCAACCCCGATGGTGTCAGTCACTGGTTTGAGGATATCCTGGAGGACAGGCACTCCCGGAATTGGACCCTCACTGGCCCTCGGTCTCTCCCTCTTTGCCCCTTTGGCAGAGCTCGTGTAATCGCTGGAGGTTCTGATAGCAGTTGGTGCAATTCCAAATTCACCGGTGTCCTCCTCGTCCATGAAGTCCTCTGGGAGCTGATTGACACTTCCGGCTTTGTTGCTCCGAGAGGACTTGAATTGCTGTGGCCTCCAGCCATCTCTAGTACCCACTGTGTTGAAATATCCCGCTGAAAAACCACCGGTGAATGCACCATGAAACCTCCGTCGTCCTTGGGCGTCTGTTGCGATCTGCTCTTCTATCGTTACTGGTTTCTTCCTGGGCAAGTTCTCTGGAATAATCACGATTTTTTCATTAAAAATTTTCCTGGCCTGAATGATCAACTCTGCATGAAAATAATCCACTTGTATTTCTCGAAATAACTATGAGACAACTATTTTTTTATTAAGTTTTATTGTCATGTGCGAACGGATCAACTGTTGGTTGATTTATTCATAAATCCTTTTTTGGAAAAAAATAATTTGCCTCCCCCAAAAATCTTAGATCAACCCCTAGGTTTGGTATAAAAGAAAAACAAACAATTAATTAAAATAAACAACTGTCTGAAAGACTATTAATACTGGATGATTTATAAATTAATAAATAATATTCCCAATGTAGGGCACTTGGGAAACCATAAACAATTGACTTTTTCTGCAGCCGCTAGATTATAATATTTTATTTATTCTCTTGTTATGAATTACCTTCATCCAAAGGCTCCAGGGGTTCTCCAAACGTAACATAGTTCTCATTGTCTGAATCACCCATTTTTAAATAAATAAAGTAACACTTGTTTCAGGTCATAATGCTCGTGGAATTGACAGACACCTGGAGGTTATGATTTCTGGTTCTTCTGACGTATCCAGTGATGAAAAGAACGAACAACAGCCTTACCCCCCAATTAAAAAATTTTCATATATTCAAAAAATATAAAAAAGAACAAAATATACATCTAAATCAGCAATTAATCCTATAAAATGTTATAGAGCCCCGGAATAACTTTTCTAAACCCGAATGAAGAGATTTACGATGACACCTGAAAAAAACTGATGACTCTTTATTATAAAAAAGGATAAATATTATCATAATTATTTCAGTACATTTATTCCGAGATATTCATATTTATACAGTAGTTTTTTTTCGCTATTATATTAATCAATAGTCATACAGTAGTTTAGCAATAGTGGCGTAATGCATTTTGCACTTTCGATCGATTTTCATTTATTTTCATTTTCTTTTTATCGGTTAATATTGTTTGACAAAAATACAAAAATTATTAAGGTATATGACAATCAGTATGAGAACAAATCGCCCCGCTCGACTCTCTTTCATTTGTCTGTTCACCTACTCTCTCGTCTTCTATTCTTATATACTGAACTTGCACTTCGTTAATTCTCATTCAATAGTATATATTTTTTAATTTTTTTTTTCATTACTTGTTACCTCATCGTACACTTACACTTACTATATACCTCCCCTCCCGAAGGATCAATCACGAATCCAACAATCGTGATTACATTATTCCTAAACGTTATGTATTGTGATTTTTCATTGTCAACTAATTAAAAAAAAACATAAGGATATCTAGAACGGGAAAAGAAACGAATTGTTCTTCCCCAAATTTTTGTTCTACGCTTGCCCAAAGTATGAGATCCCCCCCTTTCAACTTTGATTTTAATTATCGATAATAATTATTAAAAATTCTCTTGTGAAAACCATTGAGAGATGCACATTCATTTTTCTGGGTGTGTAATGCATATTTATATATGTATCGGGGTTCAATCATCGTACCACACAAGTAGCTGATGAATAGTACCACTTGGTAAAACGAATATTTGTACCAGAAAAATATTCCCGGGCAATGAAATACCGTATTTACCTTCCAAGTGCAACGAGTTTATCGAGATAACTCTCATCTTAAACTAATTACACTAGCTCCAGGGATATTGTTTCCTATGAGAGAGAAAAAAAAATATGAAAGCTTTGTGATCGGCGAAACTAACAATTTTTGTATTCTTCCAGCAATTAAAAAAAAAAATACAAAACTCCTCGCGATGACCAACAACCTGAATTAAATCCTGATTCCGCTAGTTATTTGTTTTTCTCACATATTTTTTATTGTTTACAGAACAAATTAAAAGAAAGATACAAGTTTACAAGTACACAGGACCTTCGGGTACTATCTATGATAATGAGTAGAAAAAAAAAAATAATGAAATAAAGTGTAGATAGTCAATGAATTCCTCGTGATAAGCCAAACATTTTGGATTCATCCTTCGTTATTTCCTCTTGATTAATTTTTCATAACTCTTTGTAATCTATACTTGATTCTTTAGCTTTGGTTACCATTTCGATCGAAGGCTACTTTATTTCTTAAAAAGAGGGAAACAGAAATTAGTGGAGAAATGCTTTAAGGGGATAGAAAAATTCATAAACATTTAATGATTACTACTGTACGATTAATAAATGTGGAATTGGGTGATTAAGTAATTCGTTACTTGGGGGGATTTTTTCGGGG
>NW_011887769.1:953546-966397 GCF_000806365.1 Fopius arisanus | reverse complement strand
GGGGGAGATTTTATTCAAAGTGTGTCAAATCGAAGGAATACTTAAACTTTTGAACATTATTTTTATTCATTCAGTACGTATTGTATCAACGCGAGGAAAAATGATTCTCTTTCAAGTGGAAAAAACAGAAGACACGACTTGATTGAAAATAATCTAATTATTTCGACCTCACTTTTATTGAATAAAAAGACCTCCTGCTGGTTTAACCTCCGCAGTCTTCAGTTGACGTATCAAATAAGAAGAATTTTTCATAATCTTAATGCTTTTTTAACTTTTAAAAATGGAAAACGTTGCAGTAACGACCAATCCATTTTTAAAATAACTCTAGATTGTACACACATAACTCGGGGTTATGCTTGAATTTTCTACAACGCAATTGAAATAAGGATAAATGGATTTATATATATAAAAAAAGAACAAGACAGAGGAAAAAAAAAAATACCATCCTGATTTCGAGCGTATTCGAGCGGGTCCTCATTACTTCATCCCCTTCTCAATCCATTTAATAATAATGTGTATACATGTCCGCCCACTTTATTTATTTTTGTGTAGTATGTGTCCTCAATTCGACAAAAAAAAAACCCCACAGATTCGTTTATTTCTCTCAATTTTATACCCCGAATCGTGAGTTAATTGTCATTCACTCCTTCAGTTAATTCTCTTCGTGTTGCTCTAATTACCAGCGGTCCAGTAGTTTGAACTGTAGCCAGGCTTAGCCTGCGCCTTGTTCTGGGAACTAGCGTTCGATCTCTGTCCAGAACTGCTACCACCGTCCTGATGAAGTGGCTGATGCAGCTGGTGTGGCATCGTGGAGATGAATAAATGTGGACCACCATAACCACCCGGTATACCAGCACTCTGACTACCCGTCAATCCAAATGGTGGAGGCGTTGCCGAATGGAAAGCCTGTTTGTCATACGACTGATACCAGACAACAGAGGACAAAAATGAAAACATTATTAAAACTCTCAATCTCTTTAATCTAATATCAATAGCGAAGAGTAACAAGTAGCAGTTCGAGGGAAAATTATTAGGGAAATATCTCGGAATCTAAGAAAGATGGTATAATTTTCTCAGGACGTCTTTTACAGAATGGAATGAGAGCTATAGAAAAGGCATTTACAAAAATCTCGCTATCTCTCTTAGATTGAAAAATATTTATCGAGAACCTAGGGCCCAACTGAATAGACTTGTTATTCTAAATGTTCTCTTTACTACATTTGATGGAATTTAATGGATAGCACTCACATTGACTTTACTCAGTGCCACGTGACTTTTGGCGTACATATTGGCGCCAATATCAGTAGCAGAAGACGCCCCAGAGTTAGTATTCCCTGTGGACGATCCAGTCTTTCCAGTTTGAGTCCCAGTGTAACCACTGCCAGCCCCCTTGTAATCAGCTGTTGGTCCGGTATTGGCGAGTGTATCGTAGCTTCCTCCACCTCCATATCCAGAGCCATAGCTACCTGGTTTGGCATTGTAAGCCGCACTGTTCGTTCCAGCATTTCCGGCAGTAGCTATCTGCTGCAATTCATCACAAAGGGTCAAATTGAGATCATTTTCAATGACATTCAATACAATTTTCCATGAATAACTCTTAATCTACCGAAGATTGCGAGAGATAACTCACATAAGAACAGATTCCCTAATTTTTATTATGGTTTATTACTAGATATTGTTTTTAATTATCGATTCATCTCGAAAACCAATTTCCAACAAAAAAAGGTCTTCTCATATCTCTCCCGACATATTTTAAATCAATCAATATTCAATAAAATTCGAAATTGGTCGTATCTGATTTTACAACTTCAGCAATGAAACAATTTTCTTATCACTGTGAAATATCTGATGAATATTTTACATTGAAGAATAAATAATTGTATACAGATTCAATATGTGAATGCATTGGAGGCTTGACTCACTGGATAAATTGGAGGTCCACCATAAGCCTGAAAACTCCCGGGCATTATTCCACCACCATATGCAAAGTACGCATAGCCTGGAGGCAGTGTTGGATTCATCATTGGCTGCTGATGCTGCGACGCGGTCTAACAATAATTAATCAATAATTAAGATTTCCGTATTAATAAGCGTGCACTTTAACTCTTTCATTCACCAGTCATGATAATATCGAATTTAACCGTGGAATTGTCGTCTTCCTACGAATCAATCTGTTGCGTAAATTTCAATTTCCTATTCATCAGTGAAATTATTTAAACCAATATCAGTTATTTGTTCATATAAATAAAATCTTCAGTTGCACTTTCTCTCATTTTTCAGTGAGCAAAAAAAAAACACCACAGAGCCAATGATTCGGGAAATTTATTTAAAAAAAAGGATTTAATAGTTACAAATTTATAAATCAAGAACTTCCTAAATGCAATAAATCATGAATGATTCATTGAATAAATGCGTAAAAATCGATTCAATATTTTTCGATAGTCTAAAATTGACAAGGAAAATAAAGTTATTTGAAATGAAAAAAATTTTCGAAAAGTTTTCAATCACTCGAACTCAATATTTTTCGTAATAATCTGAGAATAAATCTAAGATAAAATCATGAAAAAACTTTTTTATAGTTGATTAATTTTCCGCGCAAAAATGGTCTTTGATGTTTTACCCCAAAATTCATAATTACTCAATAGATCTTCAATGGAACTAAAATCGCATAGATTTGGGCTTCATAGTTATTTGCTGTATTAATTTACCTGCTGTGACATGGTAGAAGGCACAGGCGATGCGTTGCTGTCGTTCCTTGCAAACCTTCCATCGCTCATACTAGTGTAGGCACCCTGAACACCTTGAACCCCCTGAACTCCTTGAACACCGGACAGGGCGTCACTTCGTCCACCTCCAAGGCTCGTAGCTGGACCAGTCGTCTGATAGCCGAGTGCCGCGTCATAGTAACCAGTAGTTGGCTGCACGTTAGTCAGGAAGGCCAAACACAAAACTACATGCATACACTGTGTACTCCAAAATACGTAGAAGGGCTCTAACTAATGAAGAATCTATTCGACCCACAGGACAAAAGAGAGGAAAGAGAAAGAAAGAGAGGGAAAGAAAGAGAATCGTTTGCCTTCGTACAACAACACTTTACGATTAACAAAACGTATTCAATCTACTCGTCCTCTTAAAAAATAAGAAACGTTCCATATCCCAATAATAATCCCTGAGAATAATTCCAGAACCATAAGTGCTCTAAGACTACTTGCCACGTAAAAACACTGAGAATCTTAATGTGCGATAACTTATAAATCATTTTATCGAACAAATATGACCATTCGAGCTGCTACCAAGCACCACTTCCATCTCAATTTCAGGTAAACCGCACATCACTAAATAATTTCATTCTCGTTGCATTCATTGAAATAATTACTTCGTAATAATCGTGCTAAAATTTTTTTTGAGGGTAATCTGACCATTAGGATTATATTCCACTGAGGAAAATAATTTGCAATTCAATACTTCTCGTATTTCTTGATTCAGCTTTAACTTTAGGCAACAATCGATTTGAGGTGAAAACAACGAAGATCGTTTTTGTAGTTGATTAAATTTCAGTGAAAAACAATTCCTTGATATTTTTTTCTGACCATCACCATTTTTTTTCATATAAATCGATGTCTGAACCAATTAAAATTCTACTTTTACGACTTCATCATTTTACTACTGGCATGATTCTAAAAGTGTGTTTGTGTTAATTATTCAAAAAAGTAGAGTTTCGCTAATCAAATAACAGCTGTAATTTTACACTTTAAAATCCGCTAATTACGGGACTTATTCAAATATTGAATACAACAATTAACCGAATGGAAAATCAAGATTGCGAAATGATTTGCATACTTTATTTGCCGGTCAGATTACCCTATCCTTATCGCAAATAATAGAAAATGTAACAGAAATATATCAAAGAGTGAGCGCATTATTTCCGCCATTAGTGAATAGCTCGTGAAAAATAATGCGTCCATCCATCTAAAGAAAAATACATATTTGTGAAGATGGGGTTGAGTTGACTAACCATGTGGGGTATTCTCTGCTGCATGAGCTGGAGATCCTCGAAACTGTACATGGGCTGTTGGAAGGCATAAGGTACACCTTGTCCCATAATATACTGATGGCCCAGCATCGGCGTCATACTGCTAGCAGCACCTGCTCCACTTCCTGTTATGCTTCCAGTCCCGCTGGCACCTGACACTGCACTGCCACTGGATGTGCTTTTTGGCACTGCTGGAGAGGCAGATTGTTATTTATTGTTACTAGATTGATAGTAATCGACAATGAAGAAGTAAAACATCAGACTCATTCCACAGTGGAAAAATCATGCCATCTCTATTACATTCATAAATATTCCTCAAAGATTCGTCTGGGGAACAAGCGGACTGAATATTGTTATTTTTTATCTCCTTCTCAGTCATTTGTATTAGTCATAAAACTTTCGCTTGACAAATATTTTTTAAGACAGTTATTTTACAAAATATTTATCAAGCGAAAATTTAATTGATGACTGACTATTGATTAATTTATAACATGAAATCGCCCTCGATTTCGCTCTCGAAATTTCGAAAAGACTGGGAAATAAATTCTTCAAATCACTCACCATTTGAACTAGTCACTTTAGTTTGTGAGCTATTGACAGAGGCTGATGAAAGACCCAAGGATGGCGCACTGGTTGTCGCCAGGGACCCACTGCTCGTCGTTGCATTGTTATCATACTGCGAATCCTTGCTCGAGCCACTGTTCAATTTTGTGTGATTGTGTGAAGTCGCTTGGGGCTGAGTACTGTAATTTCCGTAACCACCGCCGTATACCTGCGACCACAGAAATTCCGCGCATCATTGTTATTACTTCGCACTCGTGAATAATAAATTTTTTTTATGTATTTATATATCCGTTGCAAGCCTACACTTCTTTTCCATTTATTTTAATTATCGTTTTTTTCTCGTAGATACGTGAAGAAATACTGCGAATTATAGGTTGTCAGCTCGATAACGGCAAGCAATAATAACAAAAACTAAAAGCGTGGTTTTTAAATATTGTCTAAATATTTTCTATTTGTATTTGAATTCTTGAATTGAATGACAATATTTCAATACAAACAGCATTTTCTTGTTAAACTGTCGATTTCTCGAAACTATGAATACCGCGTATACGAAAAAAGAACTTTTGTAACAAAATTGGTAAATGCCCAATAGAAGGAAAATCTATAATAAAATAAATTTGATGAGTCAATAACTTTATCAGAGCCCGGTAAAAAGAGATTAATGGAATTAGAAAATCGAGAGAGAGAATAAAAAAAAACGTAAACTCACAGAATGTGCACTTTGATAAGCACTGCTGCTACCCTGAGTGATCGGTGAAGTGAAAGTAGTACCAGACGTTTGATAGGCCTGTGGAGTGCTCTGAAAGCTCGAAGAGCTCTGATAGCTAGTCCCCTGATAACTGTTATTGGATCCAGCATTAGTAGATTGCGGTGTAGATTGATACTGCCCAGTAGTTGTAGGTACAAAGCTGTTGGACTGGTACACCTGATTGGAGCTAGCGGCCTGATTATATCCAGAAGCACTCGATGATGACGGAGCAGCTGGTGAAGCCTGACTGAATGTCGATGGATTGGACTGAGGATACGCCGAAGTTCCACTGTAGCCAGACTGCGTTGTTGTGGTGGTGTAATTATTGCTTCCACCAGTTGAAGATGGATAAGACTGCGCAGACTGAGTACCACTGGACGAGTAATTATAACTCGGTGGATTCGATGACTGATAAGAATTCTTCTGTGAATACGTCGTGGTAGCAGATCCACTGTTGCCATACCCAACACTTGGATTATTCGGCGATGGAACAATCTGGGACGATGCATTATAACTGCTCTGTTGTGCTGTATCAATGTCCAGTGAATTGGAATTAGTTGTTGAATTAACACCGGACGATGTAACACTGGAAGTAACATCAATCCCCGAGATACTAGTAGCTGACGAGTTATACTTATCAGTGGTTGTGCTGTCAATATTCCCAGTATCACTTCCAAACTCCATATTTCCAAATTGCACGTCTAGGAAGTCTATACTACTATTAACATCCCCAGGCATTTCAACAGCACTCGATGGAATTTTCGAGGGTGGAGGAACACGTGGCCGTTGTTTAGCTGGCCTCTGAGATTGGCTGGTTATTCCGATTGAGGTGAATGCAGAGGGGGTTTTGTAGTTTTCAGATGACTGTTGAGTCAATTGGGTGAGATACTGGCTTTGGGCAGCAGTGAGAACACCACCGCCCACAGTGCTAGCTTGGGACATCTGTAATTGGGGCATTCCTAGGACTTGTGGTTGTTGCTGTTGTGCCTGGCTCTGGGGCTGGAGGAGAGGGGCCTGTTGCTGATGAAGTGGTGTTTCTGTGAGCTTGGGCTCCTCCGTGATGCCAAGGTTGGGTTGCTGAATGGATTGAGAAACCAGAGGCTGCTCCACTTTGATCTCCTCAGTGGGATGATCACCCATTGCTGTACTGGGGGTGAAAACCTTGGTGTCAGCAAGGGAGCCAGTGTACTCTTCTGCCTCCCAGTCCTCTGATGGCTCCAGATTGCTCCAGGGATCGATCTTTGGCTCCTGGGTACTCTGCTGCTGCTCCTCACTGCCTGTCCAGGTGTCAATTGGACGGTTGAAACTGTGGGCAGCTGAGGATGATGCCGAATCCCCTCGGTTGGCAAAGGTACGTGGCCCGAGGCCTCGTCCACCACCACGACCACCACGACCTGATCTTCCTGGTCCACCTCTACCACCTCGTCTACCACCACTGTAACCACCCTCACGCACATTATCCTCCATGTTGCGCTCGTTCTCCTTGTTCTCACGTCCACGCCAGCCACGATTGTCGTGATTGGCACGACCCCTCAGGCGTGGAGGACCTCCACCTCGCTGATTACGCCGCTCCTCCCAGTCAGTTGTCTCCTCGTGATCGGTTGGCTGATCCGTCGTGGGCTTTGAACCACCTGGCTGGCGGGCTTTCTTCTTCTTCACTTCCCACTCCGCCGACACACCCTCCAGCAGGTCATTCACAGCACGATCAAAGTCCCAGTCACTGTCGTGGAGGGCCATTATCACTTGGTCCTCCGTACGACGAGTTACCTCCATCGCTTGCTTTATCCGTTCTTTCACCGCTGGATCCTCGCTCACCCCCGATCGAGTGTCGATTATTTGTGCATGCTTCGATTGATCCTTTGACTGGGGACAATTGTAGAGGTTTAGGGGTACAACGTCATGCTTTTCTGTTGTTAAAGTTTTCAATTGGTAGGGCGTGAAAAATTTTTGAATTCCCTTTTAATAGATGCATTATTGAAATTAGTTGAACCTACGGATTTTGGAGAAAAAAATGTTGACAAACTGCAATTGCAATCGCAATCCCTAAGGATTTTTACATATATATTCGAAAGAATTTTATTGCCCCTTCAATTTTTGGAAAAACTGATGTTTACAGGAGAAGTGTCTCGATTTATAAATGATTCACGACGAATGACGTTTAAAGTCACAGAAGATGTAAAACTATCAGCGTTACATCCTTAGTCAACAGTTTGACGGATATTTAAAGAGATAGTTCGAATCGAGTAAAACTGTCATTGATTAAAATGTAAAACTACAATTTACAATTCTTCGCACATTGATTTTGAGAAAATTGAAAAGCAAATATAACCCCAAAACAGAGAAATCTTAATCCACAATGAAACAGCCAATATTTACCTGTCCTTTGTCATGCTTAGCAGTGTCTGTGATCTTCGAATGATGCTGATCTGATTTACCATGTTGCTGAGATGATTTACTCTTGTTGGAGCCTCTCCCACCGGAGGACACCAACGATTTGTTGTCGGAACTCATGATTCAAGTTTATTTCCGCCGGTCAGGTTGTGACGAAAATGGCTATTTTCCCCTGCAGACCTTAACTAAATCACCCCCTCAGGCCTATCACACCTATGTACACTTGCTATTTACAATCTGTGAACACAAACAACATCCATAAGTCCCCTCAACTCAGTCCCCAACATGCGACACCACCTGATAATCCCCTGGTGTCCACAACAAACCGTCATCTAAAATTCCCAATAAAAATCCATCTAAGGACTGATTCCCACCCATAAACTAACAAAGAACCCCGAACCATCATCAAACTTCCAAAACTTCGAGAACCCCAAGAAATATCTATTCCAAAAAAATCTATCATTTCCACGTGGCCAATCCCCCCCAATCATCAATTTGTCATTTACCCCCCAAAACCCCCTATTAACCTTCACCCCCCGACTCCCACCCCGAAAATTTCCCTGACCATCTCACCTCAGCTGGACTGACTCTCCCCTCCGCCCCAGGCCAAAAATCCCGAAAAGAAGAAAATAAAACCTCAAAACAACCCAACGAATTACCCCCGAAACAATCAACTCGCGATGTCTCAGCTCTCGACCATGTGCACGACGGACGCCATTTGTGGGTAATATATATTTTTTCCCCAAGGAAGAAAAAAAAAGGAGAACCCATGGTGGGGATAAAGAGACAGAGACTGGAGACCTTGTCAGGCTCGAAGATTTCCAAGGCTGGCCAGCACATGAGTAAAAACATGAACAATATTATTTACCCGGGGTTGTGTACCGAGGGTCGAGCAAGCGCTAGATTATCGCCAGAAGAATGGCGGATTTGAGGCTGAATTTATTCGCACCGAACACCCACGTTTTTCCCATCCACCTCCGGTCCCCCTCGCCGTTGCTCCGATAAAACCGATATTTTTCCAACGTTATGATGGTTTTACGAGTTGCCCCCCTGGTGGAGGGGAGGGAGTTATGATTTACCTGCTCCGGCGTTGTTAACGACTAACGATTGAAAAAAGATAAATAAAAACAACGTATTTAGTCATCCCCCCGTTGTACCTCGGTTTAGTGCGCTCAAAACGCAGCTAGTGTCACGTGACCAACGTGTACCCCCGGCGTTCCCCGTCTGCCCCTTTTCCTTGTAACAATCGAGAGAGCGACGCTACACTTGGATTTTTCACTGATCATTACCCCTCCCCCCCTGTATGGATCGACAATTATTCACTCTTCACGCACCAAAATCGAGGAATAACTCGATCCCACAAGTTCTCTTCGCATCTGTACTCACGGATTATTCGTTCTCCCTTGTTTTTTTTTTAATGTATTTTTCAATTACAATCTCACCTGAAACGTCGACGACTCGGCGTTTATTGGGTGATACTTCACACCGACGAACCACAGGGGGACAACCTATTGGGGACTAGGGTCCCTAGGATTTTTCCAGTTATAATTGGGCTCCTTAGACTGGTTGCCATGTTTTCCTATTTCTCGCGGGTATTTGAATGTACATCTGTCGGGATTCTAGAATTAAGGGAGAATTAAGAAAATTCAAGTAATTTTAATTTCCATTAAGTCGAGTGTTCTACCGAAGGATTAATTCAATAAAAGGAATCGTTGGGTAATTGATATGTTTGTTTGAAACTTACTCGAAATCTGTGGCTTTTGTGATCCGCTGAACGCCACCTTGTAAATAAAAATGCCCGAATGAAAAATCCCCAGAGAATGTGACGAACATTATCACTAGGATTTTGGACGAACCTTGAGAACCTGCCTTAGAATCGGAGAATTTTTTCAATTTTCTTTTTTTTCACGGTTAGGACGAGTTTTGGTTAACCTCTGGGTGAATAGCAAGTCTCTGGAAGAGCTAGAGCCTTTGGTTGATAATCATCAATTTTGTGTCTAATTAGGAAATTTTTTGGTTGGAGTCATGCCACGATTTCCACTTCATCCAGCTTCTGGAACTGGAGTTTATACTCAATGGCATGATAAAGTCATTAGGTTGGCGCGATATGGCTGTGCAAACCGGCCGTTCTTTCATATTGTTATCATGAACGTAAGTTATGATTTGTTCAGTTCTTTGAATAATTACTGCAGTGGTAAACTGTTAATGATTTTTTGTCTGACTCACGTACCAGATTCTGAATTCCTCGTTGACCCAATTCCATTTTTTTCTGTTGACTTTATTCATTTTCTACAGGAAAACTGTTGATTAACTGAGGATTAATTATTTGATTGTGTACAGCCGAAAGTCGAGCAAAGGAAACCTCCAATAGAGCAGCTGGGAACATACGATCCCAGCCCAAATCAATTCAACGAGAAATTGGTGTCCCTCAACACTGAGAGGCTGCTGTTCTGGCTGGGGCAGAAGAATGTCACTGTCAGTGAAAATGTCGAGGAGCTCCTGGGACTGTCTGGATTTCTACCCATTCATCCTAGGACCTTCATTAAAGCCTGGAGAAGCAGAAGAAAAAATGACGAGGAAGCTGCCAAGGCTAAACTCGAGGAGGAGCAGAAGGCACAAGAGCAGACAAACTGATCATCTTGCTGACTATTTTGTAAATAGAATTATCGAATAAGGAATACTTTACAGAACTATTAATTCCTCGTCTTTTTCTGCACCTCATAATCATTGATTTTCACTTTCAAGAAAAATATACCGAAACTACAGAAAAGACTATTGATTAACCCCATTGGTATTAAAATTTAGTTAGATATTAGGCGCAGGGGAATCTGAGTAGATCAATTTAATAAAAGCAGTTGCAAGGATAATTGATATTTATTAGGAAAAATGAATAATAGAAAAAATAGAAAAAGAAAAGGGTAATTCTTCAAGATTTACTTAAATGTGGGGGCTAGAGACATCGTTACAAGTTAAATTAATGATAGGAATTTCAAATTGACGACCGCAATTATATTAAATTTAAAAAATATTCCCCAGGTGAGGCTCGAACTCACAACCCCGGCATTGCTCACGTAATTACTGTCTTATAAGTACCGTGCGCTAACCAATTGCGCCACTGGGGAGAAGTAGCCTGGAGAATATCCATTATTTCTCACTTGATGTCTACCCCCACTCTTTTTATCACAAACTTCTTCACTCGTTCTATTTGCAACTAGAAAAATAGATTTAATTGGTATCTGGAGTAGGTACATCAGTCTAGGGTTTGTAGGTGTTGACAGCGGTGCAGAGATCACCCCAGAGGCTCTCCAGCTCGTCTTTCTTCAGTCCTTTCTTGCAGAAATCCTCGAGAAGATCTTGGTTTCCTTTTATAAACTCTAGAGAAATAAAAAAAAAATGTATCGACTACATAGAGTTTTGCAAAAGATTATTCACAATTTGTCAATTGTCTATCCAGGTCAATTAATCTCGACAATTATTTATAAAATGCTCTATTGGAGTTATCTCATTTAAACAGTCAGCTAATGAATTTAATTAAGGTAACGTACCATCGTCAATTGCATCGATAACGAAACTGTGATCAATCGTTCTTGTCTTCTGGTTCAAGACCGTTGTCCATAAAAAATTGACATATTGTCTCGTTGCCGATGATGGAGAGTGAATATAAATGGTGTAGCCACCGGTTCCACACTTCTCAATCGTTATGAATTCTTGCTGATTCAATTTGTCCAGAATTTTCTGGCGGACGATGCATTGATCGTTGTATTCGCTAAAAGCTGTAAAAATATGAGAAATAATAAAATTAATAGTATGCGTTCCTTATTTCTGAAGTAAGTCAATTTGAAACAGATTAAAATTTTTTTCAAATCGTGAACGCTCACCTGACATCAAATAGGTCATTTTCTTAACTTTCGTGAACTCCGTAACCCAGGGAGTAATTTCCTGCAGATGACAGTCGACGACCTTCACGAAACGACACGTGATATCGAGGATCTCATTGTCCACTCCGTCCTGATGAGTATTCCACAATAATTTAAATTATTGGAAAACAGTTTAATAAAGAGTCTCTCACCTTCAAATCCACAGTCAAATCTAAATTAAATTTCAGAACTTTCATAATGACTTTGGAGGTGTAGTGCCATACGTTGTCTCTCAGCCACTTTTTGTCGACATCCTGAAAAGTTATTCCAGTGGCTTGTTGAGTGGCATCCACCAATCTGACTATAAATCGGTCCTCATCGCTGGATTTTTTTGGCAGGTCTTTCTGAGGGGACTCATTCGATAATCTCTCTCGAATACTGAAATTTCATCGATTTTACCTTTAATTTGCACCCCTTGTTTGTTCTCCAAGGATCAAAATGTATTTTATTCCTCAAGATAATTTTCAGCCTTCTCTTAATTTTTAAACCCGTCCAGCTATTCATTACGAATTATAGGTAATTGAAAATTCATAAAAAAACTCACTCATCATCTAAATTTAATTTCTTATGTCTATTAAGTGAGCTGTTCTGCTGAAATGTATCCCTCAATTCCAGAACTCGTTTTATCAATTCGTCCTTTTTCTCTCTCAATTTCTGCAGCTCAGCGTCGTCCTTCATCTCGGAAAACACTTCGATTGTTTACTGAATTTTTAGTTGAATGCAAAGAGCAAAGAGGATTGACTGAAGTAGAGGCTTAGTTCTGGGGGTTTGAGTGACCCCACCGGTATCGTAGTACCTCACCCCAAGGGAGAGAGAGCGCCACACGCAATGCTGGGGTGTTGAGGTATGATACAGGTAGGTATTGCCAAGCTTTGATATTGCCGACACCAAAACAAAGCGCTGTATAACGCCTTCTCCTCATGTGCGTTTCGTCCCCACAATTCAGCGATTTCTGGAGTTTACATTTGAATGCCAGTCGAGTCGTTTGATTTTTTTTCTTTCAAATTGACATAAAAAAAAGAGGTATGGCATAAAAATTATCAACAAAAGCATAAATGAACAATGGGTATATGATTATTTCAATACGAGAGATTCTTCCCCAGTATTGACTATTTTTTGATAAATCAAGTAATTAGAGTGAAACTCTTTCCACGTCACCCAAGAGGTAGAGTACTTGACGCGTTTTTTTTAACGTGGT
>NW_011887769.1:895520-949026 GCF_000806365.1 Fopius arisanus | reverse complement strand
TTTTTTTTACCCGGGAAGTTGACATTTTTAAAAATATATTTTACATTTTTTCATGCTATTTTAAATTATCATTTTTTTAATAGTCCCACCAGTGCCGAACAGCTGCAGAGTGGGGATGACATGGAGATGAGGGGAAGGTGATAGTGACCGCCACGCTGTCTTGTGCAGCCTGAGAGAACTTGTCCCCTGTTTTTGGCTTGACAATACCTGGGGAGGAATTCTGCGCGTTTTATGTTAACATTGCATCATACCTTATTGAAAAATATCGATGCTAGCACACCACGTGGACATTAGTTGAGGCTAGTCCCGGGTGTTGTGACTTGTGATTCAGGTGTGTTGATTTAGTGTCAATTGGTGCTCCACATTGAGTCCATTCTCACTCACGACCGTCAATTACCATAAGTGTTCCAAAGTTTACCCAACGATGGAGTCTCCTAGGTGCGAAATGAAATCCTCAGACCCTCCCGCAGGGACGTTCAGTGCCTCAAGAAAATCCAGTGTCACCAGCACCACCAGCCAATCAACAGGTAACAACACATCTTATCGCTGTTCCAACAACAAACTCAACATTTTCCTCATTCGCAGTGCAATCGATGGCAGTTCCAGGTCGCACCCAGGGCGACGGTATGGAGAATACCCCTCCAAAACTGGAAACCAAAAAAACTCTCAGGGATACCCTCATCTATCATCCAACGAACCTCAAACAGTCTTCCTGCCTTCCACCAGTCACCCCCACTGGCACAATAGTCAATCTCACCCCGAGGAATGTCATCCACAGGAAGGAAAAGCTCCTGCATACCTTGAAGTGCAAGGAACCCAAGTTCGTCCCTTATGAGCCTTACAAAGCTGCTGTCAATCCCATAATTCCTGTCCAGAAGAAGAAGAAAGGGACTCGAAACAATCTAGATATCAATGAAATGGTCGCCCAGGTCTCTATCCACAAGTCTATCGAGATGGAGAAGAATGAGACCAAGTACGAGAGACCACAGACTGAGGAAGAAGTCGAGCTCAAGGAGTGGCAGCTTGAGAAAAAAGCATACGAACTCGAGCTGAAAAACCTCAGGGATGAGAACACCCAGCTTGAGAATCAGCTCAAGTTCCAGGCACAGGTGAACGGCGAACTGAAGAATCTCCTGGTTTGTAACAGCTTATTCTATTTTTGTTATAATAATAATAATGAAATTTTGATAGTTCTTAGGTTTCCATGGTGTAGATCGCTGGAATAATTTGTAAGGAGTGATTTGAGAGATCTTTGAGGAAAATTTGATTTCCGGAATACTTTTTTATTTTTTTTTAATAAGGATCGATTCAACTGAACAAACACCGATTAATATTTGGTTTTTATATTCAGTATATTTTTGGATTGCTTATCGGTTTTCAACTCCAATATTAAAAAATTTAATTTAATTTACTGTACTTTCCAAACTCGTGCAGAGCTATTCAGAAAGACTTGAATTATGAGTTGAATCACAGCCGGCTGTATTTAAAAATCCTTAAATGCGAGTAATGAGATACAATAACCAATTTGACAATAGAAAATTACAAA
This sequence comes from Fopius arisanus, assembly GCF_000806365.1. Taxonomy (NCBI): domain Eukaryota; kingdom Metazoa; phylum Arthropoda; class Insecta; order Hymenoptera; family Braconidae; genus Fopius; species Fopius arisanus. The sequence continues at coordinate 947,480 of NW_011887769.1, read as the reverse complement.
TCTCGATGTAATTCTAGGTGGCAGCGGTTGGAGAAGACTTGGAGACAAGGGTGCACTTGCTGACGGAGGACAAATTGCAGCTAGCAAGGGCTCTCCTGAACTCAGCTCAGCATTTGAGTACTCATCAAGAGCAGACAGAGTGGCTGGCAGGACAGTGTGAAGTCTGGAGGAGTAAGTTCCTGGCCAGTAGCCTGATGGTGGAGGAGCTAGCCAGGTGGAAAGCTGGACTGTCCCAGAGGACAACAGATCTACAGGAGAGCATCAAGAGGCTCCTGGAGGAGAGGAGTAGAGTGAGGGAGACGTCCTTGAGAACATACAAAACCCTCTGCCTTCTGAGAGAGAATTTCGACCCTGTGGGGACAATGAGCTTCAAGAGGCACGAGCTCCCGAGTTCCAACGTCATCGACTTGGCAGATGGCTGTTGCCAAGTCGCAGAGATCCTGAAGGTGCAGCTACTTAGTGGAGTCGAAGAATACAGGCTGAGGAAGGAGGTAGGCATCACTGGGCTGGAGATGACGACTGCTGGAGAGAAAAAGGCTGAGGAGCTGCTCATGAATCCTAATCTCATGATGGCTAGGCCTGATGTTGCCTGCAGTGCTGTCATGGGGGCTGCTGTGGCTGTCGGGGGGCAGATGTTCAGGGCAAAGGGTTCGGAGGCCATGGCCTGTTGTCCTCACTGCAGTGGAGAGGTCAAGCAAGTTTGATTCTCGGGATATTTTTTTCTCTGTACATTCCAATGGGACTATTTTTAGTGACCGAGTAGGGAATTGACCTGTTAAATGTGATTATATATTTCAGGACAGCTAGATGCTTGTCTCATTATTTTTTGGTACTGATAATAAATCCGTGGCGACTGGAGATAATGACGAGCCTGTTGTTATTTTCATCATCTGGAACAGAATTTTTTCAGCTTTTTATTTTGACTTTGTCTTAGGCTTTACTGAAATTACTTTGTGTTCGTTCAGCTTGATGACTCGTTGAGCGTTCCAGCTGGATTTACTAAAGAGCACTATTACAGTGAAGTCCTTCAGGACGTCCTGGAATAAACCGTCCAGCATCTCAGCGTCTTCGTCCAATTCTTCAATTATTATTATCTGAAATCAATACAATCATTGGGGAAACTGATTTTCATTGTGGTTGACCACTCCAGATGTATGAAAATATTTTTTTCCTCATCTGCAAAGTATTTAGAGATTGTTAATGGAATTTTTATAAATTATTTTAATCATTATTTAAATTTTGAAATGAATTTATCTAAAAAAAGAACGAAACCACGTAAAAATACTTGTATCGCTTTGAATATTTTAATATTCATCATTTACAATTCACATTTTTTTCTATTTTATCAAATTATTTGTATTGTATCAAAATGTTATTAGATAATTTTTCTATAATTTTGGTTTAAAAATATCATATTAAAAAAAATATTAGTAATGCGGGAGAATAGATCCCTCAACAAATTTTCAGCTCTGCTGATGCCCAAAGTGTTTTCTATGAATTAAAAAAATCTGAAGTGTTCTTAAAGATTCTTTTTATGAAAAAAGTTATCTATTTTACAACATATATTTAGATTTCCGCAAAAAAAATCCTTTCACCACTGAAACTCACAAACTAAAAGCTACGAGGTCGAAAGTTGAGTCGGTCCGATATTACGATATTACAAAAAAAAGAAAATAGAACTCACATGCTTGCTGAAAGCCATTGATTTCAAGTAGATCCTCGCCAAGAGCATGAGTTTCTTCTCCACAAGACTGAATATATTACTCGCGTCATTATCGAGTCGTTCATCCAATTTGGCTATTTTCTCCCACAACAACATTTTCTGGAGAGTCTTTACAATAGTCTTCTCGCTGAACCGACGAATCGGATCTAGATTGTACCTAATAGTTCCATCGAACAGAACTGGAACCCTAGGAATGAAGTCGACGTGATCTCGCAGAACTTCGATACAGATATCGAATATATTGAGAGAGCCGACGATGATGTTTCCAGCAAAGACGTCGTCGATTTGCAGCAGACATTTGATAAGATCTCGCTGCAGTTCAGGGTCAAGACCTCGAAATGCTACTTTCTCGCCTGCGTAGATTGAAAAATTCAAGGGCTCCTGATCTATCGGAGAGTTGGTACTCAAGAGAACGTCCTGGAAGTGAATATCAGGGACGGCTGGCCACTGCTTCCGAATGTTATCGCCTGTTGTTTTCTCTTGAGGAATATTCTACCAGGAAATGAAAGGAGAGGGAGTCGGTTATTGCAGATTAAATAAATTCTTCACATGGCTTTTTTCGTGTTTTTTAAAAAGGAATTAAAAACAATTCAATGGCAAGTAGAAAACTATAAGCAAAGTTCAATCATTTTGGTAATTAATAATTTGTCTTGTAAATGATCAATTTGTAAAAACGTAAAAACACAGGAAGATTTGGACTTTCTATTAAAAAATAAACATTTTTTAATGCGAGAAGCAATATTTAATGATAATTGTGAAGACCATAACTCTATCTTTGAATCTAGCAGAGATAGCTGAAATTTAATAGAAAACTTCTTCGTGATTCTCATTGTAGCTTTCAAAAAAAGATCATAATCATAATCTGATAAATTCGGAGATATTCCTGGAAAATTCACCTCCTAGCTAAATTGAATTACTGCCCTACCTCTTGGCTACTGAATTGTTTTTTCTATTGACTTGAATAATTTTTACCATAATGTACTTGTCGACGACGCCAACAGTCAGGAGACTTCCGTACCCACCCATAAGAGCTCCTGTTAGGTGGACAACACTCTGGGTCAACTGCAGGGTACAAATGAACGCCAGCCCCAGGACTTCGTACCGAACGTTTATCGCACTGACCGATGCACAGATAGTTACGATGATAGCTAGGGCCAGTGCTGAGATGAATTTTATCCTAAACTCGACCCAGAGCTTCAGCGCGTCTAGGAGAAAGTCGTAGGCTAGACCGGTGTTGCAGTGTTTATAAAATTTTTTCGATAATTCTCTCTCTTTTCGAAAAGCTTGAACTACTGCTCTCTCGCTCACTGCGTTTATTGTGTGAGTGTAGATTGGCGTTACTGAGTGAATTTTCATTTCGTAGAGGGTCTGAAGAAGTCCCCTAAGATCAATTGACAATCAGGTCAAATGGTAGACATAAATAACATCAAGAAGATTCAATTATTTCCTAATAGGTCTAATTATATCCGTGAATTCAAGAGATATTCCGAAACTTTTTTATATCTCTTATTTTCCTCTTCCAATATTTGTCTGAAAAAAATTTTACTGTCTCTTTGATTTAGACAGTTATTCTTTAAAAGCTGTGCTTATTACACTCTACCTCTTAGTTACTAAATTTCTATAAATTTCTTGCCTGTGGTTTTCGAATAATTGAGAAGTGAGCGATGAAACTTATTTTCTATTTTAAATTCCTTATTAGTATTTTTTACAGCATTTCCTTTCAGTCGCTCACCTGATGTAGAGATTGTATGCCAATGCTGCAGATAAAAAAGTCAAGGTGGGCAGCAAGAGCCAGGGGGATAGAATCCCCAGAGTGATCACACTGAAGAGACTGATCCCAATGTGCATCAGTGCTGTTATTTTGAGTCTCGGTAGAGTGTAATCCACCTCCTGGAGGTTTAAACTAAATATGTTGAGGAGGATTATTGACGAGACTGTCGAGAATATCGAGATTTGAGCTCGATAGATTTTTTGCAGCCAGAGCTCGTGGATGTTACTAGCTGAGGTGAACACTTCCTGGAACATTTCGCATTTCTCTTCATTCTAGAATTAACTTCGCGTAGCAATAATAAAATATATTTGTGCACTATAACATTATTATTATTACATTCAAAATAACTATTCTAGACAATGAAAATAAATTATTTTAGATGAATCTCTCAAGAACTGGTGAATTGATGTGGAAACATGAAAATATGTCTGTTGTCACCGATTAAATTCTCTATAATTTTCTAGACAAATCGACATTAAATAGAGCTATAAAATTCTTAATTTACTTTCGGTACTGAATTGAATCCTAATTACCTCATTGTAAATAATCATGAGAATTAAACCCCAAAAAATGATGAATCCGACCATGAACGCAAGGATTACTGCGATCGTCGTGGTATTCGTCAGCATTTTCTGCAAACAATGACAAGAGAAAAATAATATATATTATCTACTTTAAATAAGCCTTCATTTTTATTTAATCAAATTGAATGATTCGGTAACGGGTTATACTGAGTTGATATGCGATAAAAAATGTGAAACTTAAATTTGGTCGATTCCGAAGCTTTCATTCGCAGGGAAAAATCATACACGAATTAAATTTGAGTTAATATCAACTACTAAAGCTTAACAATAGTTGTATATAAGAAAAAAATGATATAATGAGACAGATACATTAGCTGCAAATCAGAAATGAAATTTGAAAAATTTGATGCGTCAAAAACTGAATTTTTCGGTGTCTTAGAGTGCAATGTGTGGATATAGTCCAAAAATCACACAACTTGAATTTCGGCAATTAAACGGTTTCCATTCAGAAGTAAAAATAATTCTCGATGAAAAATCGATTGTACAAGGAATTACCTGAGCGATATAGGTGAAGACTAGAGGAGCAGCAGCGATGGGAACTGAATAAAGTAACGAGAGAGTACAGACGATTGCTCCGTGCCACCATCGTCTGTCCCCATTAATGTACGCCTTGTACTTCACCTCTGATTTCAGTCGATCGTGCACTCCTCCCTCATCAGAATCTCCCTCCATCTGGGTCGCTATATCAAGGATACTACCGGAAATACTTGGCCCAATGGACAAATGCTTCTTCCTGACGGGCTCTACTACTTCCCTGGTGACGGCTCCCTCCTGCCTTCTGCTGAAGCTCTTGATCAAATCCGTGTATTCACTGTTCCATTGTAAAAGCTCATTATGAGTGCCTTGCTCAATTATTTTTCCTCCTTTCATTACGTAAATTGTATCACATCTCTCTAAAAACTGAAAACAAATCTACGATGAGAGAAGACCTTCAAGATAAATTTTTATTTATTTGATAAATTATTAGAATGAGCTTTAAAAAATCAGACAGGAATCATTTGCTATGGTGATTATCTCTTGATTCTAACAGGATAGCATCGAAACTATTAGTCAAACGGTGAAGTTAATTGAAGGAGAATATCCAGTGGAATATGAAGTAGAATGCTTCCATGCGGGGGAAAAAACGATAAAGGAATTAATGTTATGGATATAATAAGTCTATCAAGAAATTCAACTTACTTGGATCTTATCTGAGACTAGAATTACACACTTTTCCCCCAGTATCTGGATAATCGCCTTCTCGAAAATATCCAAGCCCTCAGTCTTCTCGACATTTCTCAACGGATTATCCAATAAGTTGATATCCTTATTATTGTAAAGTGCCCTGGCAAGGGCGATCTTCTGTCTTTGGGAGTTGGTCAACTCCACAGTGGAAACATCGGTGTCGTCATTCCCAGGGAGAGAATTGAGATCATCATTGAGTTTACAGGCTTGAATGGTCTTGTAGTACCAGGAGGCGTCAAAGGCCTCCCCCAAGGTGATATTCTCCTTGAGAGTTCCCTCGAGAAGACTCGCCTCCTCTGGTACGTAAGAACAACTCCCATCAATCGCGACGTGTCCTCCACTGTGGTTTAGCTGTCCCATGATACCCAGAAGGAGAGAAGTCTTTCCACTCTTCGATGAGCCGCACACCCCGATGAGTCTTCCCTTGGGTGCATAAAAATTTATATCCACCAAAGTGTGTGGTGGAGACAAATTCGCGAGAGGTGTGGGAGTTTCCTCCAGGATGTACTGAGAGGAACTCCGGATTATCCTGTCAACCGTGGAGTTGTCTTGCGCCCAGGAAAAGTGACCTCCGTTTATCGCGATCGCCAAGTTTCTGTCGATAGGTTTGTCCGTGAAGCGATTGTTATCTTTCAAGATGAGGATTGCCTAGAACATGACATGAGGATGATTCTCCCTGGCACGAAGAAAATTCTTAGAAACCCCCAGCAAATTTTGCTAATTCTACTGATAATCTATCTTTGTTCTAAATTAATGTAAAAAATTATTTGGATTTATTTACAGTTTGCGTTGGTTTCATAGCTTCTGTCCAACTTTCTATCAGTTTTTTGCGAATTTTACTCAAAAGTTTAGAAGAAAGACTATAGAATTACGGAGTTTTCTGGATTTTTCCATTCAATTTTTTCACGCCAGGGGATTCTTCGACTCACCTTGAGTTTGTTCAGAGAGGCCACACCACGTGAGATGCTGCTCATCGCGAGCCAACTACTCCGCACGCAGTGCTTCAAGTTCAAGAGAATCAGGACGAGACATGGGATGTACTGGAAAAGATCTCTAATTTAATCTACTCTGGAAATTTTACATATTATCTCTCTTGCGAAAAATTTTCGATTCACTATATACCAAATTTTCCGATAGTGAAAATTCCCGAGAAAACTAGAGAATTTTTTCTCTCAGTGGCAGATGAATTTTTCTCGATTCACTATCCGTTTAAAAAAAAAGGACGTACCGTTTTCGTCAGCTTTTTCGTTGCATAGCTAAATTATGCAGATCATACTATAATATAATATAATATAATATAATCTATTTTAATAAAATAATGATTCGTCTAGAATAAGAAAAAAAAATGTTGTATTTATCAATTGAATTTAATTAAAGAAAAAAACATAAATTATGGGTCATTTTTTTAGATATGTAAGATTCTTTTAATATTTAGATTTTATGTGTCAGATGATTAACGCCCCATACGTGTGAGGCTAGAAAAAAAAACTACAGGAATTTCTTGACTTAGTATTCCTTAGATTCGAATATAAACTAAAAATTCTTGAACACTCAAAAATTTTCGGGGAACTGATCAATTATTTCCACGTTCCAATGCGTAAAATTTCGAAATCACAGAATACTTTTTTGTCAGTCAAAAAATAGCGTTGTTAATATATTATTTATTGAATTTAATTTGCTGACGTAATATCCATCATCTTTTTCCCAGGGTAAGCACCGGAAAGAAACTTGATATTTGAGGAAGACTTTTCATCTTGTTTTGCAAGCGGATAATTAAATGAAAAATGAAAAAAATTCTTACATTTGCTGAGACGATGAAATTATGAGTTATCAAGTAAGCCATGGTCATAGCACTGACAGTGACGATAGGAATCACATGTACCATGCAGAGACTCCAGCCTTCACTCAAAGCCCCCAGCTTCATCTCCCTGAGCTCCATATCCCTGATTCCCCTGATGCCAGCAACAAATCGCTTATCATATTTTCCGATTTTTGCAATGCAGATCTTCTCGATGAACTCCTGGAGAAGACTGATCCTGCGTAAGGAGAACTTCATGGCTCTCGTGGCAAAGACCTTGGTCAAGTATGCCGAGAGGATGAGACCTAAGTACAGGACAATGAGGACGACTATTCCGATGAGGGCCCAGTGCCCCATGGAGCTCCAGATGAAGAGCGATGAGAGGAGGAGGATTAAGGGCCCGGAGAATATCAGGGGCCCATTGGCAATGAGCTCATATAGAGTGTTGCTATCTGGTACGAAGTACGTCAGCGTCTGGTGCACTGGTGCTGCACATCGCATTGAGGAACGCACAAGCTTTTTGTATGCCAGAGAAAGACACGCTGATCGCAGTCTCGTTGCTGTCCTCAAGTTCATCGCTGCACTCCAAGCGATCAGAAAATAGGAGAGCATCTCCGCGGAAATCAGGAGGATCACGTGAGTGGAGATTATCACGTTGTCCATCATGATTATTCGGTCTAAGTTATCCGTTAATTCGATTGAACGGGTCGTATTTAAGACAGGGGAGGAGTTTGTCGCTCGATATTCAGTTGACATCTGAAGACGATCCTCCGTGGAGGTAATAATCCTCTGGAGTACTAGGATCTAGTGATGATAGTGATGAATTGTTTTTATAATTGAAAATTTTTGAAAAAATGAGGGGATTCGATTATTTTTTTTTATATTAACACGATAAAGTTCAAACCAAAGACATTCAATAGATAGTACATCCGGGCCTTCATATCAATTTTTTTTTTACGGAAAATCCAACGATTTTTCCATTTGAGAGGATATATAACTCATTCCTTTTTAACTCTGAAGTTTCAAATGACTAGATTTTCATATTCGACTGTTTACTATTTTCAAAAAACGAGAATCTTTAAAAAATACACCAATATCTAATAAATTATAATCATATAGTAATTCAAGATAAAAAATACAAAGAATAAATTAGAATACAGCAATAATTGTTTCGCTTACAGGACTGCAAAGAGCGATGATCATCCCCAGGAGGTGAATCAACGAGCTGATGAGGACTCTGGTCTTCACGAACTGCCAAGCGATGCTGGGAACCGAAGCCCCAGCCTGTCCTCTCTTGACAATATCATTATGCCACAGAGAATCTATTCTAAGAATTCACAATCATGATCAACAAGGGCTGTGAGATGGAATAACTTCTCATTTCAATGGAATCATCTACGCACCTCGGCCCATTTATTTGACAGGATTCTTGCAAGGCTATCGTGGGCAGCGGTTTCTCGCCCATTTTCTTCTTGTACCCCGCGGAAACATATTCAGTGAGCCAGGTGAACGATACACTTGAGAACAGACCGATTTTGTCCACCGGAATTTCTGAACCTGGAACTCTGGATACCAACTATTAGAAATGCTGAAGACATTACTTCACCAACAAAAACTCTTCTAGTCTAAATAGTTTAAATAGTTTTCTAGGGAAATAGTGAAAAACGTGAGTACTACATTTGTTTAGTGTCACTAACAAAAATGATGTCAAGAATTTCATTAAAAATCATTGGAAAAAAACACACGTATCATATGTGAAGGTATATATCAGGGTGACCAGACGGCGAATTTTGTCAAAAATTTTTATTGATTTTTCCAGAGTAGGGTAGATCATAATAAGCTCTGAACGAAATATCAACTAGTTGGTTCGACAAGTGTCAATTCTTCGCGTGATTCACTTCACTGGATTAAGTGTGACTGTAAAAAATCAAAAAAACATTGTGAAAAAAAAAAGCCGTCTGGCAACTCTGGTATATATGATACATTATATTTATATATATATATATAAATACGATGAACAAATAAAAAATAATGAAAAACTTTCATTGCCTTCAGTATTTATTTCTCCATCTTCTGATTTATTACTACAAAGAAACTGTTACAGAATTAATTATTGAATTCGATTCAAACATGCTCGATCAAATTTAGAAATCACTATCACTTTATAATTTTTTAATAAAGAAACCATGACGAAAGTTGAAAACAATCCGCGGATTCTTAATAATTCGTAGATGACCTTTCCAATGATATTTTTATTTCAGCTTTTATTTGTATTAATGAAAATATTACCCCTGAAGTTGGCGAAAAAATTACATTTTGCCGATTTTCAGTATCTTCCCTCAATTTGTGAGTTTCCGGTTTTTACGAGTTAGCAGTTCCGACTCAACTATACTTTTATATCTATACATATATTTTCATAAGACAACCAGCTTGTAGAATTCGATAAAACAATGCTAGATGGTCTGTTCTGTTTTTCGTGGGGACATATCGCCGATCATAGCTGGCCAGGAATTGATCAACCATCAAATATCCATAGCCTGGTCATTGGTCAATAATGGCTGGTAGATTTAAGATCGATCCATAATTGAATCTATGATAACCAATAAATATCTGACGATCGAGCCGCAATTGGTCATAATTAATGACTCTCAACCAAGTGATTAAATCGATAAATCCCATTTAGTTGCCGTTGAAATTATCGAAATAGTAAGAAATTTTGTGGTATTACTATGCGTACTAATTCGTTAGGTACTCATAAAATAATAATCTGACAAATTACCGTTGATTCGCATTAGTTGCCGAATATTTTTAAGAGGATCGGCAAAAATTGTTCCTGTAACTCCAGTACACAGACTATTCCAAGGATTATCGGTTATCTTCGGTCAATCCCGCGAAATTATCATCGCGGCACACCAGTCACCAAACAATCTATTGCAACACCTAAATCTTTCCTCGTGTGCTGGGTGTCAACATTGAAAACAAAAAAATCTGGATAGTATAACGTTATCTCGAAGAGGAACATTCGGTCGGTCGATGGAAACCGTTTTCCTTCCCACCACAAATTGTAAAAAGAAAACTTTAAAGGCGAAGAGACTAAATGAGACCGGATCAAATTATTAGTCTTTCAGAAATCAAGGGGCAATCATTTTTTGATTAATATTTCAACACTAAAAAGCATCAAATCGGTGAAAGAACTCATAGTATATGATAAAAGAATCTGAACAAATTATAACAATCTGAATGTTTCGTTATACATATTTTTATATATCCACAAACTACCCGTCTCGGAAGTTTCATGACACTCTCCCGTTGTTTTGCGCGCCTATAATGACACTAATCTTCATGTTCTTCTCCATTCTACAATGAAAATCCATAACTAATACATTAAAGTCAGTCGATAAAATTGAATTACTCCAAAAAAATTAGACTCAAACATTAAAAAAATTAGACTTTTCGAAGCAAAATCTTCGTCTTCACTTCAACGTTCACCTTTTTTTATCAGACTTTTTTATTTCACTGCACTCATAGATGAATTTGTTACGGATCTACTTACCCCATATTTTTTATTAATAATAGTATTTATTTGAAATTATTTTTATTACCTTTTAAATCTCACAGGAATGAGATTGACAAGTGCTGTAGTATACCTAGACAGTCGATTGTGGGGAACATAAGTCGAGCTGTACTTATCAATTTTCCCTCTCGATATGAGGTTCCCCTGACTGCCAGACTCCATGCTTGAAAAAGCCTCAGTAAAGTCAATGAAAAAATCGTCCTTCCGATGAAAATCGTATTACCTGGTGCTCGGGGCCCCGTCAACCAGAGTATATTCATGGGATCGCGACATTGCTCACGAAAAATGTCTATTTATAATTTATTTATCAAAACCGTCTTCTCGGTCTTTCTTCGTCAGGGTTTTGATACGTTATCAGCCCACTCCAATCACATATCAGCGGAATTTTTATCTGATAAAACTTATTAATTCTCCCAGAATTTCGTGGCACCGATCGCTGTTGAAACAGTCTATTAACTCGGTGACGTATTTTTTTTCCATCGATGTCATCATCGTGAAAAGAACAATGTTGTATATACCAGTACTCGGGACTTACTGACGCATACTGATAATGTCTTGGCTAGTCGGCTCTCTTTGTTATCTTGAAAAACGAGCTACCTCTCTTTGCCCCACTCTATCTGGTGAGAGGCTAACCATCATTGAGGAAAATATGCGCCTCAAAGTTTCATTGAATTGTTATCTAAGCAGAGCGAAAGAAAACACGAGGGAGTTTTAAATTTTTTGAGAATATTCATTCTTGTAAATGTGCAACTTTCTATGTCGGCATTTTGCAGGTCTGTTCCTCTATAAGGAAGATTATTCGCAAAATTTCTATATCTCCTTTAAAAACTGCAATTTTCCTAAAAAATCTTTTTTTTTTTAACATTTTCCATCTCTGCTTCATGTTTTATGATCCATGATTGAAAAAAAAATCGTTTTTTATTTATTGATTTTTTTTTTAATCATGTTCGAAATGGGCATATGACATTTTTTAATTTTTAATCCATATTTTTATTTAGAATAATCGATTCTTAGCATACATGGGTTTAAAAAAATCGATTTTTTACGAATCGATTTTCCCTCAAGCATTGCGTATCGCTACATGCCAGACATGCAGACGACGTTTTAACATCCATATTTTTACTTCTATTAACTCATCCTCAGAATCGATGGTTTTCAAAAAATCGATTTTTTATTCATTAATTTTTTTTTTAAGATCGCGCATGTCTGTTCGAAAGATGCATATAAAATTTTCAATAATCCATGTTTTGATTTCGAGTAATCCATTTTCAGTATTGGTAGTTCTGAAAAAATCGATTTTTTATTTATTTTTTTTTTTTTAAGATCGCGCATGTCCATTCGAAAGATGCATAGAAAACTTTTAATAATCGATGTTTTGATTTCGAGTAATCGATTCTCAGCAATGGTAATTTTGAAAAAATCCATTTTTTATTAATTAATTCTTTTTAAGATCGCTCATGCCCATTCGAAAGATGAATAAAACATTTTTAATAATCGATGTTTTGATTTCGAGTAATCGATTCTCAGCATTAGTAATTTTGAAAAAATCCATTTTTTATCAATTAATTTTTTTTAAGATCGCTCATGCCCATTCGAAAGATGAATAAAAGATTTTTAATAATCGATGTTTTGATTTCGAGTGATCGATTCTCAGCATTGGTAATTTTGAAAAAATCCATTTTTTATCAATTAATTTTTTTTAAGATCGCTCATGCCCATTCGAAAGATGAAAAAAACATTTTTAATAATCGATGTTTTGATTTCGAGTAATCGATTCTCAGCGTTGATAGTTTTGAAAAAATCGATTTTTCACTGATGGATCTTTTTTGGCTTTTCTTTTCGAAGATTGCTCATCCATTCCCACTCGAGACACATGCGTAAGAGGCTTTGGTGGGTAGCGCGTAGGCGTTGAAAAATAGTGGGGCGCAATGATGCGCGGAGCGGCCACTCCGAAGCGCTCCCCTTTCACGAGGGGCCCATGAGCAGTAAAGAGTCAGTTCAGTTAAGCCGTTCTCTTATTATCTATCAACGTTGTATATACACCATCAACAAACTTGGCGAGTTTCACACATCGGATATGCTCTCCTGTGACAGGGGGTCCCCGAGAACTGGCCTGCCCCACGGTCGTTCGCCTACGTTCGTGCAAAAAAATTATTTCATATACTCTTGACTCCTGACTTCAAGTACGCAATACCATTCGGAACTACGATAATTATTCGATACCGAATTTCAACTATACTAGAGGCGGTGGGTGCGAAATGGACACTCAGGGAAAAGCGGACATCGCGAATTTTTTCGATTCGCCCGATTTTTTAATTTTTTCATTTCCACATTTTTTTTTTTTGATAATAAAAAAAACACAGAATTAAACGCTTATATGAATAATGAAGTGTAGGATATAGACGTGGATATATAGATCGGGCTTGGATAAATGAGAATTGAGCCGCGACGGTTGATATTTTTTGATTAGGAAATATATGGAGAATTACGATATCTAATGAATATTCAAATGAATTTTGAGTGTGTCCGTTTTGCCCCCACCCGTCCAACAAAATATTTTCATCGACAGTTTGTCCCTTCTCGTGGTTATATTCCGAGCCATTTGAAGATGTTTTTCATTAATTATTTAATTAGCTTTTCGCGAAAAAATTGTTTTTTTTCTTGAGATGTCCATTTTGTCCCTGTCTTCGCTATAATAAAAATGAGCGTGCCTCAATTTTTGAAGTGAAAGGAATTTTAAGTGAAACTCCTACTCATTTTTTCAGAACACTTTTTTCTTTGTTTTCGCGTATACCACGTCGATGAAAGATTCATTATCGCGTACGAGGGAATTAAATATTAAATCAACCACTTGTTAATCGAAAAATTCGCGTTTTCAAAAAAGTAATTTTCACCCCAAAATGGCCTCGATCGTTTTCTCGGGACTAGGGTGAATTTTTTTTTTAATTTTCAAAAAATTTCCGTCTCTGGATATTTGATTATCATCTACAGAGTGAAGACATGCGACATCACCTGGTCGATGAAAAAAATGGTTTTTGCAATAAACTTTTTGTTTATTTATTATACAATTGCGATCAATTACGTCAAGTGAATTAATTGATAGTGAATGATTGAAATTCTTGAAAGATCAAAAATAATTTCTAAAAAAAAAGATAATTTGGCACCCGAGAACGAACATTACATAAAAATAAACTTTCTCGAACAATTAAGGTTTACTTATCGATTTTTTTTATTACTCAATTTATAAGAACCGAACAATTTTACTCCAGGATTCTCCAAATTCAATAAAATTATTTTCCCAGGAGAATTTTCCTTGTGGCACCGAAGCTTTGCCCAGCCTGGGTGGCACCCTTGTTGGAACCGGCCTGCAGACCGATGACACCTTCTCCCGCTCTTAGTTGACCCTCAGAGAAGTTTCTCTTGTTCTCATCAGCAGGTTTGGGACCCAGCCAGGGGCCACGCCACTCCGGATGCTTGTAGCACTGTAAATTTTACTATTTCAGCGAAAAATCGAATGAAAAAACGCAAATTTATTTGAACAAAATATCTTACGGCTCGTCCAATCGCGAAGATGGTGTTGGTGACTTGGGCGAGATTCTTTCTCTCCATCAGGTCCACAGCTTGGAAGAGGTCGACGTCGGGCACCCCGTACCTGGTGCAGGCCCTCTGGAACCTGCGAAAAATTAAAATGTTTCAATTTTTCAGTGCACTACTTGAAAAACTGGATGATTTTTCATGGAAATAACCACTCCCTAATCCCGCATATATATAATTACTATATAGTATATAATAATTATTATAATCGTTAAAAAAAGATTACAAGGAATTTCCATTTTCTATTATTTCTCGTTACATTCGACCATCATAAGACGATATAGTCATTTTTTGGCTTGATTAAATGCTTTAATAGAAAATATTATTAAATCCAAAAAATTGTTAATTTCGGATTCAATCAAGACTTGCTCTCAGGACCATGCTCTCCTGCTCACTGGAATTATGCCAATATGGTTTGAAAGCTCATGACCTAAGCTTCCGAATCCGTTATAAGAAAGTATAATACGACATCTAAGGGCCTGTAAGGGCCTATAAGAGTCTGTAAAAGTCCAATAAAACAATCTATACGCGTCTCATTCAATTGTTAGTAAGCTCCATCATATTTATGACATTTTTTCAGGACTTCCGACGTCATTAGGACCAGAAAATCAATAAAATCCACTGCTTGAGCCATTTCATTCTAAAGTTGAAATCCTCTTTCAAAGATTGACAAATTCCATTAATTTATCATCTTTATTTAGTGGATTAGGAACTTATGAATATTAACTTTTGTAGTCTGTATAATGATGAAATTAGAAAACATCGTTTTTGAACATTTATCAATTGTATTATGGGGAGTATTATGGGGTGTACAATTGTAATACTGTATTCGAAAATTTAGAAAATAAAATCAGTGATCTGCGCCTCTTTGGATGTGGCGGGTGAGGTTTCTGGTGGAGGTTTCCCCTCATGTTCCTCTGGTTGGTCAGTGGCTTGAAAGTGCCGTCCTTTCCCAATGGGCACCACGTCGGTTCCCCGCGGATCCGCTATCCCGGGTAATTCAGCGAATCGTTATTTAGCCTCGAACAAAGCCGCAAACATGAGGAACATTGAGATATGGAATGTGGATGTACAGTGGGAGGGATTCGGTGCTCATATGCGGCAGACGCGCTGACAATCAGGCGGTCAGGGAGGTGAAGAGGACCCTGATAAGCCCCATGTTAACTTTAATGGAATGCAGAGCCAACATGATATCCTGGTAGATGTGGATACGCGACGCGTCATTTCTGTGACAGAATTCCGGACCTCTCGAGACATTACTATTTGCATAGAGCTGGCAATCGGGGACTTAGGAGGCGGACTTTGGTGAGTGATGAACGAGCGTTAATTAGTAACTGGGCAATTAACGATCAGACAATAGAAGCGCGTCACTAAGCTGAGAAATTGCACAGGGTAGCAGAGGACAGTAAGAGCTAGGAGGGCCATCATGCCAAGCTTTTCTTTACACTCGGTCTTTCCCGAATGCTCACTTTCCGGTCTCCCCGGATATTCCTGGAGGGCGGATCCCTCGGGCTGCTCCAGCCTCCCTCCAACCATTTTCGATTCATCTTTATGGGCGATTTTCATCTCGTATCAAGGAATCAGTACAGAACATTCAATTGATCCGTTTTTTTTATATTAGATTAGACATGGGAACACATTCCACGAATTTTCGAAAATTCTCGGACATCAAAAAAGTCATAGAGAAAGACAGCTCTTTTATTATTCGAGCCTATTGCATTTTTATTGGGATTTTGTGAGTCTTCGCTTGTGGAGTCTTATTAGGATTATTTTTAAGTTTTGTTTTCCTGCGCTACACTGGTGCAAAATTACACTTGAAATTTTATACAGAGAAATTTGAAATTTTTAACACCGAGGATGTGCCATGACATTTCCGTAGAATTCATTCCTGAAGATTCATTTATTTTTTTTACGTAATTGTGTTAACGTTAATGAAGCACTGCAAAGCGGCGAAAATATTGAAAATTCAAAGAATAATTTCCGTGAATTTTCAGTCTAGTGAAAATTCTATTGTTTTTTACATATAATTTTCCTCATGAGTATTGAAATTCACGCGCTCATCGAAAAAATAATGATTAATCAGCATAAAAACCGATTCTCTCAAACTTTCAAGATAAAAAGGGACTTAATAAAACGGGTCTTGTAACTGGGATTGAATTTTAACTCATATCATGAAAAACTCAGATGACCTCATGTCGGAAAATTCAAGAAAGTGTAAGAGTGACCTCGTACAGACGATTAAATAATTCTATCGTGTCATTTTGTTCAAATATTTGACAGAAGAAAAGTCTACAAATGTACAGTAGATTGTAGATGTGTACTAGACGATGGAATTTCCCCGATTCTGTCTAGAAGGGCCAAAATAACCCAAGAAAAAGGTCAATTGAAATAAAAAATGACAACGAGAAGCGAGGAAACCATTATAATGGCCCTGTCTTATAAATGTGCTGCAGAGATTGGGCCCGAAATACCTATGGCCCCATCTTGCCTCTGATTTTTTGTTGACACGATAAGTGAGTAAGAACTATTCACTTATAATACCACAAGAATTTAAAAATTATTGGAGACTTCCTGATAGATTTGTCATAAATAAATAAAAAAGTCAATTATTGCAAGTTGAAGACGTTCCTGAAAAACTTGATGACTTGATTTGCCTGCAAGGAACCTTGAGGTAAATCCCAGATAATTTTGGAGCTCATGTGGTTTTCGAGGGATTATCTTTCCGACCCAAATGTCGACCAATAGAATTGCACCATGAGACGAAACACACAGTGAAGAAATAAGGTCATATCTGTCATCAATACATATTCAGAAAGGCTTTTTCAACCAGAAAATTCAAATAAAATCGATGAGAGTGCAGAGACGTGTGAATCTACTGCTACTATTATTTATAAAAAATCAAATTCTTATTCGTTTTATGATATCAGTATGCAGCAAGTCGAATTTTG
The DNA here is from genome assembly GCF_000806365.1 of Fopius arisanus. Taxonomy (NCBI): domain Eukaryota; kingdom Metazoa; phylum Arthropoda; class Insecta; order Hymenoptera; family Braconidae; genus Fopius; species Fopius arisanus. The sequence goes on along the minus strand of NW_011887769.1, from coordinate 930,264 downwards.
ATTTTATTAATTTTAATTGGAAGCCAGATTAATAAATGAATAGACGTTTAAGTAAGAGCAATTGAATTATATATTCATGTAGAGTTTCGTCATAAAACCACACAGACCTCTCCAAGAAATAATGACCTCATAGTATAATAAATATAATTTATATAGGTCTGTAATATGATCGTATTGTTTTTACTCTTTTCCATAGATTTTTTATAAATAATGGATTCATCCTAAAAATAGTTTAATTGAAATATTTACGGTTGGTACATTTTGGTCACGTACTAGAGCCACTTAAGTGAAACCTATTAGTGGGTAAAGGCAAACAACGTGACTGATTTACTTGTTCCTCTCTCCTGTTCACCGCATCGAAAGGGAGTTATTCGGAGTGGCCGCGCTGCGCAGCGCGCACCCCCTTTCCGCGCAGCCCGCGAGAATTACGAATTTTTTTCCTGGTGTATACTATGCCGAACATTCGGTGTAGTCCAAGTTGCCACTCATTAGGGACCACCTCCTCACATGCAAATATCGAATCAGGATGGTAGCAAAGTGCTAAAGCCATTGAAGTCTCAAATCGTTAAGTGACGATTAGCACCTAATCTATCCTACAGCAATTGCAATAGCCCCTAATTTCCCCCCGCGACAATTTTCAGAAATCACAACCCCAAAAAAGTGTCTTGCCCTTGATACTCAAGGACTGAATAAAATCCGGGTAAGATTGTCCGAAGAAATTCCAATGGGAATTAGAAATAGAGGAGTTCTCAGCGCAAGAATCTCTCTTCTCGTCATGAATAAACGATGGTCCCGACCTCGGACTCTGTCAGTGCTTCCTTACCAGGGTATCAGAAATTCTGAAGAGCAAATCAGTTTCACTTTCGTTTGTGCTGGGTTTTTCGCTCGATGTCCCTCGATACACCACCCGATATCTCGATTTCACTGCACCCTTGAGAGACCGTTCGATATGTGACACGGGGGGGAACGACCGACCACTTATCGAGAAGTATTTCGACGCAAAACACTGTCGATTGCGTAAAGTCGAATGAGTATCAGGAGCCCATGAGCATCGAGGAGTCCGCGGAGCCATCGGGCCGCCGCGTTCCAAGGAAATCCCCAGGTATATCGATGAATCTCTTGTCGATTACTTACTGCTGCAAATTATCCATGAATTTATAGTCTCCTCCGGATACGTTGATCTTGGAGATGCATCCCGGTTGCAACCTATTCATCAGCTTGCACAGGATCACCCCATCCCTCAGAGCATCCTCGTAGCTCACGCCTGAAAAATAAAAACAGATAAGTGGGTGCACCTCTGCTATATCTCTAGTGTATTTTCGCAGAAGAAATTTACTCTGGGATTAGGTACACAAGCGCATCTTGAATTAAAATTAATTATTTTTGCTCTGATGGGATTTTGGAGTCTCGCCTATTTTATGTTTTTTCAAAATGCAATAATTTTTTTAATTTTCCCTTGATTTTTTATTACATTTCGCGTGCTAAAAAAACATTCGACTGAATACTCTATTATGAGATATTCAATTTGCATTTTTTCTATGATTAGGTATTTTTTTTATCAGGCTGAAAGCTATAAAAGAAACGCCATGCTCTAAAAATCTGGGAAAATTTCAAAAAAATTGGAGTATTGTTTCTTAATTTATTAGAACATGGTATTATTGATGGGAAGCTCATTTACTAGGGTAATTCTCATATTGTTGGAGGAATTGAATTTTATTGCAATCCAATGGGAATTTTAGTCTGTCCCTATTTTGTGAGGGTTTAAATGAATTTCCAACTGAAACGGCCACAAATGAGGAAAAACTATCTGAATCAAAAAAATTGCGAGAAAAAAACTGCATAAATTTGGCACCATATTTTTTTTTGTTACGTCCATTATTTACGGAGATATTTCAAGATCTATGCAGAATAAATTTGTTTAAAATTGTCATTTTGACGTAATAGTGAAGGATTCTATACTTTGAGATAGCTAGCTCTGCTTCACCTATAGAGAAATTGTTGGAAAACTCGAGGAATTCTTTAAATTCTGTAAAATGAAAGAAATAATTTTCTAGAAGCCGAAAAATTTTCTTCATCTTCCGAGGAAAACTGAAAGTTTTCCAAAATTTTCTCAGCAAACGTTGAATTTTCGAGAATCTCGATAACCGGTACAGTGACACCAGACGTTTTTCGCGATACGACCCGCCAAAATATCTTATCGCCATGTCGACGTCAGCAAACTGCCAGTAGTATCGAATACATCACCGAAGAATGCCGATGAATACACAGGCATCAGGGCCGCATAAATCCCGAAATATGAAACTATCTTTGAGTTTTATGATTGGAAAGTCCTCATTGGAAAGCCGAAGGCACCAGGAAGTGGGGAAAAATCGAAACGCGCCGGCGTCAATCATCGAACTCCGCCTTTATCGACGCCCCCCTATTTTTTTTCCTCTCCATACTCGATTTTATTTCTCATCCCCTTATAATTGTTTTTTTTTTCAGACTTCAGCCCCTGTCACAGCGGAATAATAATCGAACGGGTGAATCGAACGACCTGCAGTGTTTTCTGCACTCCCATTATCCCAAGAGGGAGTCCAAGGGGGCATGGAATTTTTTAGGGCCTTCTAACGGTGAGAAAACAATTGGATATCGTCTTTCATAAATATCTGAAGTTGTCGAAGAATTTTTTGTTATTTGGTCTATTTTTTCTCGGGGCGAGGAGTGGATGATGAGAGTGAGTTCTCCGCGCCGTTCGACGCCATTCGCAAGACGCGATGTGTCTCCAATGGACAGGAGTTCAGGCCCGTGGAGGAGGTTCATCGGCATCAGTTAATATATTTTTTTGTGTTTTTATATTTGTCGGGACATCGTTGGCTAAATTTGTGGGGATGGAACATCCGGGGAGCAGAGGAGGAAGTCGGTCTCGAGTGATGGCCGATGGATGAGAGATTCTGCGGAATCAGGGGGACATGTCGGGCCCCATGTTGTATTCAAATCCCGATGGAAATATACTGGTCTGGCTATGAATATGAAAGTTTCAGGGATACTAAGGGAGCATACGAGGGGATGGATACTCTCACTCATTTTCAGGGTGGGGGGTTTCTACTCGGGCTTACGTTGTTATCATTTTTTTTCACACCATTGCACAGAGAGAAAAGTAAAATAAAAATTATTAGAAAAAACACGTAAAATTTACCTTATATAAATAAATTTATAAATAAATTTAATTTATTTATTTAAGTGTTGCGGAAAAATTCTTGAATATAATGGTTTATCAAATTCTGGTTAAATTTTACAGTTTCTAGAAAAAATACGTTGCTTTTTCGTACACTTTTAGTGGCAAACCCAAAAATTTATTGAAGGCTTCAGATTTTTCTCTTATACTTCTATTTATAAAAATTCACATGATACAATATTTAATCAGCGTTATTTAATTTTTATCCCAATTAATGGCAAAAAATTGTGCATGACCACTATACGCTACACGATTTAAAAAAGTTAAAATTAATTTCAGCAATTATTTTCCTCCGTTTACAACGACCTGACATAAATGTTCAGAACTTAAACAGGCATAATTAAAAAAAAAACAAAAATCCGATATATGGCTGAAGTAATCGGATTTTATATCAGTTTCCCGGAGAAAATGGAAGTGATATCTTGTATTGTCACCAATTTGTCCACGAAATTATGCATTTGCATTGAATAAATTCTTTTGATTTCTACTGAAACTCGAATATAATGTGGAAAATAAATTTTTGCTGGATCTACCTGAAAGAAATTTGTATTTGTATTCATTTATTTGTAATTTGTATTTTTTAATTATTAATCCAATATTTCCAATCAAGTTATTTCCAGGCGATTCTGATTACGCTCCGATAATAATCATCATATTGGACTAAAAGATGATTACCTGGGTGACCTCCACTGATTATCAATTTTCTGTAAATACCGAATTTATTTAGAAAAAACTAACGGATCTCTTAAATATATTGATAATTCCTGAGAAAATTTATTTGAGATCATAATCATCTTGATGTGATTATCTTAATCATCCTTTAGATCAATATGATTATCATTATTAATACCTGGAATCACTTGACACTCAGCTGACAAAATAAAATATATTTGAAAAATACTGCCAGTGATAACAGCTGTGATAAAATCTGCAGTTCATCTGCCCTGAGAACTACAAGAAAAATAACGGAACATTTCACGTAATCCGCAAGCAAGAATGACTTTAGGTGAATTCCCATAGAAACGTGAGAAAGCATGATCTGCAATGTCCAGTAAATTTTCTGTCACTGAAGGAATACGCAAAAGTTATATAATTTTTCTGGAAACTGTAAAATCTAATAGGAATTTCACAAATGATTATTTTCAATAATTTTTACGTAACATTTTTACGGAAAATCGTTTTATGTCAACAAGATGTTATTCATTAATTTCGTGCTCAAGCCAACAATATTCAAGGTTGTGATTTGATTAAAAATTCAGATGATTGAACGATTTTTTATTTGTAATTCTCTGTGAAACGTGTGAGTCATGATAATTATCAGACTCAGAGGACACGGACAAACACACCGAGAGAAATATTCAATATAGATGAGGCGTCTATTCTGCAATAACAGAGCGAAATCTGCTCACGGAGAAGTTTACGAAACTCCTGCGTAATTTTTTCGAAGCATTTGGTCATTTTTGTCTGAATTTTTCGTCAAAAATTGAGGTATCGTCACGTAAATTTCACCATTTTTACTATTTTCTTATTTTTTCTTACCCATTTCGGTAATTAGTAAGTGAACTTGAGTTCCATAACTTTTATTGAATATGTCTCTACCGTGCCTTGAACCCTTGAATGTTCCGTTTCTGATATCAAGTTTCATTATGATTATCTTGTTATTATTTTTCCTCATATTCATAAAATCCACCGAATAAATAATTGATATCTATACTTCAATCACTGCATTCCCCGGTTTTGTGGTTCTGCTATTTAAAATAGAGCTAGTGATAACGATAACTTAAATAACTATTTGTAAAACTAATTAGTTCAATTAATTTAACTACAGACCGCGTGTGTTGAATTTATTTATCTTGAAATTTATTCGTGTCAATTAAAGATGCAGTCGAAAATTCTTACGTAAGTTTTGGTATATTTTTTTCTTACTGTGATAACCAGTGTTATCAACGTCTCTCGGGAATTTCGAGGTGGAACATAGACCAGGAGGATACGTCCATTGGCAAAACGGTCCGCACCTCGCCCTCAGCTCTGCTTGCCTAATACAAAACTGGTCGTTCTTCGGCGTTCCCGATTGACAAACCATCGACAGTCGATCGACTCCACCCACTCTCCCCCTAAACCCCCTAAAACCAATTGACACCGCCTCGCCTTCAATATCCCCCCCAATACTCCTTCCATATCAAACAATTCATAATGAGACATTAAAACCACTTGTCCAATTCACCAGAGGCATCAGGAAATCATTACACCCCAGGAAGTCGATTTCCGGGTTGGAGATATCTCGTATCAGGAATTTATTCAACGATAATGCGGAATATTTCAGGTAGGAGGAAACTTTATCCTTGGGGAGTCTCCCGGTTGCTCTTGAATACCAGAGTTTCAGGCAGATGGAAGAGGTTTTCATCTCAAATTCGAGTTGAAAACCGCGAAAAGAGACATTGTCGCCCAGATCTGACTTCATATTTGATAAACGATTTTATTTCGACTGGAAAAATATATCCGAGTGGAGAAATCCGCGGAATTTAATGCCATAGAGAGATAATTGTATCAAATTGCTGAGACTTATGTAATGCTTTCAGTGATTTTCCTCTCACTTGACGCGAAATGATCTGGACCAACTGATGAAATCCTGGTACCCACGAAAAGGTATGAAATGCCGTAAACGCCAGGAGGTGACAGGAAATCGATATCTTCGGGTGTTTCAACCCCATTTCCACCCCCAAAATCGTCATGATGACGACGAGGTTGACTGATTCATTGCACGAGTGACAAAAAAATGGAGCGATTAAATCGAGCATTCCGGTATTTTAACGGGGAATTAAATGATGATGCTGGTGGTCAAACATACAGACAGGAGTGATGCGCATGTGCCCGGGTCATTCTCTCATCGATTAAATGTCAGGCTTGTGTCATAAAGACGTCAAAGCCACGGTTCTCATCAGGACAACATCCCGCGTCCGAATTTACGATATCAGCTCCACTGAGCAACAGGTTTCACCCACAGCCCACCACATTTCTGAACAGGTTGACAGATTTGATAGAACGATTCCAAGGCAAGTCTAGAAAAGGTGACGGTCATACAGAGAGAAATATTCAGTGGTAATATAATACCACTGAATACTAAGTACTTAAAAATTATCGGATATTTTCCGATAACTTCGTTGGAGTGATCGGTTCCGATTTTACTTGTTATAAATCCCAAGTGCAAAGCACCAGAAGTTTTGCAATTCTAATACCACGAGAGATTCGAAATTATTGGATATTTCAGGGTAAGTCAATGCAAACACATTGAACGTGTTAGTTTTCTGGAAAACTTGACAAGGAGGGAAATATCACCTTCATGTTGGTGTTGGTTTGATTATTTTCCGAACTCGCTGTGTTTTTAATTGAAATAAATTTCAAGCTCATAATTGAATATTCCCATGACTTAGCAGATGACTTTGACTGGAATTCCAAGAAATTCTGAAGAGTGCAGTAGACTTTATATTACAGTGTTACGTATGGAATAGTGGGAGGTACAGCCCCTGAAATGGCGCGAGACGACGTGATGTTGAGCGCAAGCTCGTAAATTTTCCCCCGGGGCTGTAACCCTGGTAAGCTTGTCTCAAAATGACGTCATTGACGACTCCCTGACGGGTATTTGGCATCTTGAAGTGTCGAAGGATTTAGCCATCCATCAAACTGAAGGGACAGGTACCTCATGCAGAAGTGTCTCTGACCACTGGCCTCTGGAACCTAGCAGGTGCTCTATGGAGATCAATATCAGGCTTTGAATCACCACCGACGTCAACGTCGACGTCGAGACGCGGGATAGACCCTATAAATCCCTCAAACATCTGCTGATACCCTGGTGCGTCAGGACGCGTTGCGCCGTCGTGACGGACGGATGACTGACGTTTCGGACTGATTGTCGTGTCCATTTCCCCTGGGCTTCTCTGAGTAATTGTTTAATCAGCCGCTCACTTGCAACATCTCTCAAGCCCCAGAGGAGTGAGAAGGAAAGAGTGTCACTGAGAAACTAGGCAGTAAACTATGTACCCCTGATACACTAGCGTCCCTGCGACGTAACATGATGAACGAGTGACGGATAATCGATAGACCTTCGCTGATAAGAGCTGCCCCGCTTATGCGCACGCGACACACCTATCAAACTTATACTTCAATCTCTTTGTACTTTATTTCAATATCCACATGAATATTTGACATTTCGATGTTAATGTGTTAATATTAATGTCCTAATTATAATTCATTCAAATTTATTTGCTTATTTCTAGGATTTCTATATTCATTCAATTCACGTGAAAAACAGTATATATGCGAAATATATATATTATTATTAGCATATATATATTTTTTTTCCGTGAGGGGAATTACTGTTGTATATGTACTGATTTATTCATGTGTAAATTCATGAGTCATTTTAATAAATTAGGTACTACTGATAACCGATAACATACGAGCTAACGAAAAACTTATATTTTTTTATTTTAGACTGCAATTTTTTACGGAACGTTATTTCATCCACAGTGAAAAAATACCTAGACCAATTGGGCTTTATGATCCTGTGATGAAGTCGGGCCGTTTTTCAAGGGCTTTGAAAGTGAGCTTTTTTTTTGGGCCATTTTTGTGATGTACCCCAGTTTATTTGGGGGAGAAAAATGGGAGGGGGTGGGGCTGATGTCTCGGCCACCTCCACGGTATTCTTCGTGACATCAGGGTGGCATCTCGCGCTGAAGAACTCATGTTACGATTTTCAATATCCTAATATTGGAAAATTTTATCTCAATCTTTCTAATTGGATGAGAGAGCCATTGAAAAAGGCTGAACTGTAATCGAATGGGAAAGTCGTTCCAGAAGAAAATGAAGAATTCATCAAAGAAGTATTGATTCGAAAAGTTTTAGAGACACAAAACTATCTGAATCTGCAACCATGCGAGTTTGAATTCAATCTCGATTAACAACGATCACTGAATTTTCCTTTTATCCTGAAAATTCAGGAAAATTGGTTGTTTCATGTTAAATGATAATCGATTTTTTAATGAGAGCTTGAATTTTTCCAGTGCAATCTGGACTTGATAATTAATAATTATCAGATTATTCAAGAAATTAGTTGAATTGTCGATGAAGAATTCTCCGAAAAATTTCGAAAACTTCTTATTCAATATCGATAAAAAAAACATTTTTCTGCCACTCCTAAAAAATCATCAAAATCATTTACAACATTGAAAATGGAATGAACCAGAAGCAAATGGAATTAAACTGAATTATCATTGAATACTTTCTTTAACTATCCATATATTTTTTAAAGTACAACTCAAATACTTAAGTCAAGTAAACTTCATATTCAATTTTTAATATTATAAATGATCTAGCGGATTTCTCGAAAAATTTTTAGAATTGAATTTCCGCTGCTTTAAATGATATATATTTATTCTACATACATATTTTCGTCTGGGTTGTTTTTCGTATAATGAATATACTTGAATCAAGTATAAAATGTGAATGAATTATTTTTAGCGATGGAGCCAAAGGCTATTGATGAATTTCTGAATTGGCCTTGGGGAGATATTTCCAGTGAGATCGTGACGTAACAAAGCGCGCGCAGTGTCAGGATAGTAGAGAATCCCAGGAGGCTCTAGCCACCCTCCACCGGGACCCTGACTGTGGAATAATCAAGGAAACAGGCCAAAGTCAGTGAATTTAATCCTGGGGACGAGTTGCGCACAAATAACTCACCCTATTCCTTCCTTTAACCTTTTCCAACGTCATGCACCTCGACATTTCTATCCGGATTGCATGCCGCTCAATATTGTCGGCATGTTTTGATATTTTTTTTAAGGGCTTGCAGACCCTCGCCACCTCTGGCTACTAGGGCTCCAGAATGTGATAGCAGGTAATATTGAGGGTTGAAGACGATGATGAGGGGCGAATTGTGTTCCTGGTCTCGTTGGATACCGTGCATCGTCGATGACTCCTAATCAATGATTTTGTAAGGGCTTGCAGCGATTTTTCCACCCCCAGGTAATAGGCGAGCAGAAGGTGGCGGGAAGTGGCTTAATCGGGGGTTGATGGATATCTGGGGTCAGGTTTCACCCCTCGAATAATCGATACCATAGGGGCGAGAACAACACCTTCGGGTTATGATTCTCTGATTACACCGACAGCTCGTATTTAGAGAAGACTCGGAAGGTTTATAGCGTCTGGGGTTAAATCAAGTGCTTTCAATTGCCATTAATTGCTGAACTCCATTGAAACCAGTTTTTTTTTCGATATTAATTGTATTTTTATATCTAATGCTCATTTACATCGGAATTTTTTATCCAAACTGGAGATTTTTTTTTTCTTTTTTTGTCACCGATTAGGAGCATTGTAATAATTGAAATTTGAATTTTGTATTTTCTCTGATATGTCGATTCATTCCAAAATGTAATCCAAAAAAACGGAAAATGTATTTTTTAGAGGGTGTCCTTCGGTGCGTATGTATGTATGCATGTATGTATGTTTTAAATTAAATCATTTTTTTCTTACATGCAAAATTGTTGAGACCTAGTCGTCGATATTGATTAAAATTCCATTAATTCTTTTTTTATTTTCGAGTTTTTTAAAATCCATTTTGTCACAGTAGCTGAAGGAAAAGATTTATGAAATACTTCAATCATGGCTTCAAAAATGTGTTTCAATGATTTGTTAACCGAGTTGAAAAATGGAAATAATAGCAATAGCAAGATTGCCTAAAATTCGTATATTGGAAATATTAAAATTTCGACTCTATCGCGGAATATTCTTCAGTTGAATTTAATTAGATCTTGAAATCATAGAATTACAGTAACTGCTATAGCCACATCTAAAGTTGCTAAAATTTATAAGATGATTAATGCTAATTTCGGCTTTTGAAGATGACAAATGGTTTTCATAAACCTATTGCTAATTTATTAACGAAAGTAACTATACCACACGTAATGGAAAAACAATTCTCCACTTGCATTTTTTTTTTGGAAACTCATCTGCTCAATTAGTGAATAAATTACAGACTCACCCATGGGAAACCTTTCGCCGATGATGTACTCGATCCAGGCCTGTGCCTCGGCATCTTTTTCCGGCTCGCGTTTTCCCGCGCACTAAAAAATAGAAAAATTCAGGTCCATTGAAAAAAATAGCGCAAAGTTGGGCAATCAAATGTCTCGGGTATTTGTTACTGAGTACAGATGTTGAAGATTGACGGAGATGGGCGTGGGTGGTCTGGTGTAAGTGGATGAGACGTTGGTTGAGGGGAAAATATTATTTCGGGTGGATGAACCATTTCCTGATTTTCTAAGCCTGGTTGTGTTATTACTGGTGCGACAGTCAATTTCTCAATATTTTTGTAGTCGAGATTTAAATTTAAAAGTAATCCTCTGGATTACTTTGTCAATAATCCAGTGGAATTTCAAATTATTTAAAATCAATTTGAGCCAGAGGAATTAGTGAGAGATATTTCCCCCTTATGTTTAATTATTAGATGTCCTAAATATTGAAGAATACGAATTCCACGGAAATTTTTTATTTCAGCTGTTATTTTATCATTAATTGTCTAATTATAATTAATTATAACAGGCTAATTGTCGAAAAAATCATGGATATTCTTGAATAGTGATGAAATCATTTTCCTGAATGACTCGTTTATATCTAATTTATTTATTTTATTCCTCGTACAATTGGAAAATTTCAATTAAGTATTTCCGTTTTAATAATGAAATAAGGTGATTAAAAAAATTAAACTGTTAATGAGACCTGATATTTAAAGAATTTAAATTTATTTTGAATAGATTGCATTGCTTGGATATTTATTTTGGAATTGAGTTATCAGTTTCCGCAGAAACTTTCAAAAATTGTCAATTAATTATTTCTGTTTTAATAATGAAATAAGGTGATTAAAACAATTAAACTGTTAATGAGACCTGATATTTAAAGAATTTAAATTTATTTTAAATAGATTGCATTGGTTGGATATTTATTTTGGAATTGAGTTATCAGTTTCCGCAGAAACTTTCAAAAATTGTCAATTAATTATTTCTGTTTTAATAATGAAATAAGATGATTAAATAAATTAAACTGTTAATGAAACCTGATATTTAAAGAATTGAAATTTATTTATAATAGATTGCATTGGTTGGATATTTATTTTGGAATTGAGTTATCAGTTTCCGCAGAAACTTTCAAAAAATGTCAATTAATTATTTCTGTTTTAATAATGAAATAAGGTGATTAAAAAAATTAAACTGTTAATGAAAGCTGATACTTAAAGAATTGAAATTTATTAAAAATAGGTCACATGATCGGACATTTATTTTGGAATTGAGTTATCAGTTTCCGCAGAAACTTTCAAAAATTGCCGTAGCCGATGGTATTTCACATCGTCTTGGCGGGGTATTGGTAAAAGTTTTCAACTAGCAATAATCGCACCTCGGTAGAACCTCATTGGTTACGATATCGCCACTGCGCAAAGCTAACGATTTAATCTTACCAGAGGTTTTTTATCAACTCTGAAATGATTCTGAAGCAGGAGAAAAATTGTCGAGCGTGCGACGTCTGGCGATGACTAGTCGCATCAGCAGTTTGAATTTTCGCGGCGGTCGACGCGTGCGCACGCACTCACACTGAGAGAAAAATTTTGTAAACCTATTCATCGACTATAAAAAATCTTTGTTTTTATTCAATTAGATTTCAAATAATGAAAAATATTTCTGAAGTAAGTAACTATTTGACTGTTTAAATCTTTTTATAGATTCCCGTCAATTTATTGTTTCTAAACAAATAGGTAATGAAAGCAAATAAATATACAAATAAATAAATGACAGTTATATGAAATCGAAAGAACAATTTAAATTAATTATTTAACTGTATTATATTAATTTGTTATTAGTATTAAGAAGTTGAAGACTCTTCTTCTAATTTTAATATACATAAAAGTAAAGTCACCATTAAATTCCGAAATTCAATTACTAGTTTTAAACAAATTTATTTATCAATACAGTATTTAAAACTCGATTAGCACTATGGGTCTTCCATTGCCATCGATTTGATCAAAAGTTATCGATGATAGCACATTTTCAGAAATAGTAATACTATGTGAATAGAATTTATAATAACCTGTTATCTTCATGTATTTAATTTTCATATACAAATTCATCCAATATGCCGCCGAATATATCAAAGAGGAAATAAGAACTATCAGAAAACTGTTAAACAATTAATTTCGTTATCAACATTAAATAGCTAAAGCGCCCTTCTAGTAGAAATAAAATTCACTTCTTGAGGGACAGGTTCATTTAAAATTACTTTCCACAAACGGAAATATAAAATAAAATTTGGAATTACTTTCAATAAACAATTTTCATCTGAAGCTGAAGAAGTCTCTCTCTCACCAATTAATTATCTCAGCCTAAACAAAACTCCTGAATAGTTTCCAATAACCGAGAGATAAAAATAGTTAAAACTAATAGTTAAAAATAGTTAGATAAAATTTAATTAAAACACCGTTAGATGAGAGATCATGAAATCTATGAATCATATATAATTGTGCAATTAAATTCAATTACACGGCTAATTTAATTAGTTGGAACTGAGTGTTTGGTGATACCTAATATGAACTCTTTAATTATCAATTAGAGAGAGTGTGTCTCTCGCCAGATGTAATGTAAAATAAGGTGAACAAAATGACACATGAATCCGCGTGAAGCGCCGATTGACGAAAATCTAAACCCGTCATTGCCTCGGACCAGTGGCGCACTTCCAAAAATTATTACCCCTGACATTGTTAACATTAATTTAAAAAAACATGTCATTATTTACCAACATCTCAAGTTGTTTACGTTAATACTTATGAAGTATGAGTGCCATTATCGTTCCTCGACCTTCGCTCTGTAATTCCGAAAAGTGCGTTTATTAATATATCCACTGTCACGCTTAAGCACCAACTCCCCCGATTTTCCTATTTTTACACGATCCATACAAATAATTTTTACAACGACTATTGGAGAAATTCATATGTCCATGGAAATTGCACATAATGTTGTCGGATAATTATGTATAGACGGAACAGTGAGGGATTTGTCTTTGATGTTAAGAGTGGTTTTGATCTTTGAATAAAATGTGAGAATTCTTTTAAAACACGTACGTTGCTTGCCCCTTGATATAATCTCAAAATAAAAATAAATTAAATAACTAAATTATTCATTTTAATTTTGAATTATACAGAGATTTAGACTCTGATTTCGTTCCCTTATTTTTGTGCAACTTTTTTCTTCGTAGAAATTTGAGAAAACTGTTTTCTTGAATCTAGACATTATTTTTTCGACATCAACAAGTTTATTTTCTCGGTCTATAAAAAAATCACAGAAGGATCCGTTTTACCCCACCGTCGTTTAATTAATTCCTTCCAAGAATAAAAATAGACGAGGAGAAATTTTCTGTAAAAATTCTAGTGTTGGGAAATTAAAATTTTATCATTTTTATGAATTCCCAGAAATTTCCGGTGGATCAATTATTTTCAAGTTTTCATTCTACTTTAGATACAGTGAGAAATATTGAATAACAATTACTCAATTTAAGATTACCTAAATACCTAAGAAAATTGATACATAATAAAATAAAAAAAGAATTTTGTAAAATGTTAGGTAAACAAATTTTGGAAATATTAAAAATAATTTTCCATCGAGCCCCTGGGGGAAAATGAGCCATGATTTTTTGAAATTCACAAAAAATTTCCCGTCACTAGAACATAATGTGCCTCTGTTTCCATGGTCACCGGAAAAACATAAAAATGACAAATTAGAGATGACATACCCTGAAAAAAAGGAACATTAAATGGGCGGGGGTGTGGGAATACCCACTGGGAAGATTGCCAACGTCCCTCCACTGATATTTGGGTGGGGATGCCAGTAATATAGCGTCGCGACGCCCCACATTTGACTTAGTTTCCACTCAACCTGCCACTCTCCAAAACCTCACCGGAGTTTACCCCACTGCAGCCCTCATCTCCCATTTTGTAATAATTTCATAAATCACTCAACAAACCATGGCGGTACGTATCCACCACTTCAATCAAACCGTAATAACATTCTCGCATTATTTCAACCCCTACAAGGATTTTCTCCGCAGTCGAATTAAATTTTCTCAACTTCTTTCATCCTAATTAACTAATCAATTAAACGACGATTTTCTGCTGCTCCTGTTAAACCACCTTTGACAATAATTCGTTTTATCGGTAATTTATGTTTGTTCTAATTAACAACGGGATAAAATAACAAAATTAGATTTCCGGTGCAATAACGCAAAGAGATTACGCAGCCATCTGCACTCCATCCAACTCCATGCATTCTCAGTTCTATTGGGATGCTGAAAATAATCCTGAAATAAACCAACGTCGACTCCAGAGGGCTCTACAAAATAAAATGTTGGAATGTTTTTTCATTAAGAAAATTCCCAGGGATGAGACGAGTCGAACATTCCATTTTATATCATTATTGATTCATTTTTTAATTCTATTTCTTCATAACTGACTGTTTTCTGACGAAAGGTCCTCACGTTCTTCTCCCAAACTTAATAATTTTTCTAATTAATCTATATTTATCAATACTGTGGCCTTCACTCTTATCACTACACCAATTTGTTGCTGAACCCATTCTGGCGGAATTGAAAAGTTCTCTTCAGTTAACACTCTCCAACAAATTCTGATGGTCAATGTATTGGATCCAATTAAATTGGACCCCTCGTTCGGTAAAATTTCCACTTCAAAGGCATAATGTTTATTAGGTTTGTGGGAAAATTATGGAAATAAAAACGCTGTTGGGAAATTACACGTGAAATTTTTAACGGCACAGTGAAGTGAAATTTCCGTAAAATTCTTCATTAAGAATTCAGTAAATGACTTGAATATTGGTAACTCACGCAATAATTTCCCTGAATTTTCAATCTTTTGAATGAATGAAAAACGTTTGTTGAAAAATTAATTATTATTCAACATGAGAAACTGGCGGTTTTAATTGAAATTGAATTCAAACTCGCATAATGAGTTTTAATTTCTCTTTAATCGTTTCTCTCCATTACGCGAGAGCTAAAACGATAACTAAATCCTGAATGAATTTCTCCCGAGTGGAATTTTGTAGCAAGATAAAGGAGAATTTAAACGTGACATAATTCGCCGAAATTCGTTCCGCACAATTATTGGCAGACACGCTTCACTCGGCGAATCAACTCGCCGAAAATAATACAGTTTGACTATTTTGCCAACCCAATTTTTGCCAATGGACAGTCTGCGGCTTCGAGATCATAAATATCATAAATATCCGATGTTTAAAGTCATCTCTATAAATAATAACTTCTATCGTGATACTTTAGTGGTTTACGTCATTGTCTCGACACAACTCTGGATTATCGAGGGATAGAGAAAAAATAGGAATGGATTGCGTAGGATTAATTGCTATCTGACAGTTTAATGGAGGTTTTTATTTATGACAATCGGTACAACTTGTATCGAGACAGGAGATCCATCGATAACAGCTGCTCGAGGGCCTTCATGTATTTTTAAATCTTCGATTTATCACAGTATTTTGAGCGAAGCTCCACATAAAAAAAAATATTTTTAAAATCACCCCGAGGTTTTAGCAATCCTAGAATATTTGGTTCTTCGAGAATTTTTATCCTGCCGTTATCAAAAAACAAGATGAACCGAGTAAAAATTATAATCCTTATCAGACTGGTTGTTATCTTGAGGACAATAACAGGTGAAGAATTCTCTCTACTCTGTTAGAAATTTCTTGAAATTACAGTCACATAGTTATGTCATTTACCAATTATATGAGTTTGAATTGAATTTCAATTAAAAATAATTAAAATTCGTGAGAATTTGAATTTTTAGGTATTTCTTAGAGACAATTCTTTTTCCTTTTCAATAATTCGAAAATTCATGAAAACTTTTACTTGAATTATCAACATTCTTCTGTCATTTAATTGTCATGTGGTTCTCAAAATGGAGAATTTTTCCAAATTACATGAAAAAATTAACAGATCCCTCAATAAAGAATTTTATAGAAATTTCATGTCACGTTGTTGTTGTTATTTCATTTTTTTTAATCTAAAATTTCAAGTGCAATTTTTTTAGAATATATTACTTTTTTCTCGTGGATTTAATTTTTGTCGATTTTTCGCAGCCACGCAACAAGGAACAGGAAGCTGAGGTTCTCACCTGGATCGAAGCAGTTTTGGGGGAGAAATTACCTAAGGGTGAATACGAAGACATCTTGAGGGATGGAGTTGTCCTCTGTAATGTCATCAATAAAATTGCCCCGGGGTCAGTCAAGAAAATTCAGACAAAAGGAACGAATTTCCAACTGATGGAGAATGTTCAAAGGTAAGGTCTCACAAAGAAAATTAATTTTCCAAAAACATACGTCTTTTTCATTCAACTCTACATAACTATAACTATTTTGAGCGTTCTATGAATTTCACTCAATATATAGAATCCCTTTTCTCACATATACCGACAACTCAATAACAGAAAGACGTAACTGCCGAGAAATTTATTTCATTTAAAAATGAAATTTTGCTGTTAAATATTTCTTGGTTGTCTTCATCGTTATTGAATTAAAATTATTTAGCTTTCCATTGATATATATTATATTATATTGATATATTGATCGATATATCGTGTGAGGGTGAAAATCAGGATGTGTCAAAATGATAAATAATTCTCGAGCATTCAAATGCCGAATACTTTCAGCGTTACGATTTCTTGACACTCGATTTATCATCGATTTATCGACAATTATTAAATGCCTTATTTTTTATGGATATTTAATGAACAATATTGAGTTCTGAGCACAGCAGGGAGTGTTTCAAAACAATATATGAGGATGAATGCGGAAATTTAATACGAATCCAAGAAAAATTTATATTTTACCGATTAAAATTTCCATTCAATTACCAACTTCACAATTTTCTTGAAGAATTTCGCAATACGAAAATCTATTCCAAATTAATTGAAATAATAACTCAAATGAAAATGAATGAACTGAATCAAATCCAAATGATTTCAATTAATAACTATAACAAGTCAATTGAGGTAATAAACAATAATTTTACGTGAGATATAAAAGTTTTTGTTGAAAACCTTTTTTTATAATTTTTACTCCTCTCCAGGCAAGGGCTTCCCAGGAAAATTTCGTTATGTTCCTTTAATTGAAAGATGTTCTTTTACTAGAAAGAAAAAACTCAGTCCCTCATGATTTATTAATTTTTTTGACTCGATACTTTTTTGATTATTTATTAATTTGATTGACTAGAACTGTTGGTGGATTATTCTAGGTTCCAAGCTGCCATTAAGGCCTACGGAGTCCCTCAGGAGGAAATTTTTCAAACGGCAGATCTCTTTGAGAGACGAAACATCCCCCAAGTGACCCTGTGCCTCTACGCCCTGGGCAGAATCGTAAGTAGAATCGTAAGAAAGCGAGAAAATAATTTTTAATAATTAATTGAAATACTGGAAATCAATCGAAACCCAATTATCAACATTGAATTACGACAGACACAGAAACACCAGGAGTACACAGGTCCCCGCTTGGGCCCAAAAATGGCGGACAAGAACGAGAGGACCTTTACCGAGGAGCAACTGAGGGCACACGAAGGAGAGTTGAACCTCCAGATGGGCTACAACAAGGGTGCAAGCCAGTCTGGCCACGGCGGTTTTGGCAACACCAGACACATGTGAACAAACTAATTACTCTAAGATCATTACTATTTAAGAAGAAATACAGTATCTGCTTTATAAAATTGTTAACTAGACAATATTGACGATTCGCTCAACATTTACACGAACAGAAACACTCAGTAATACACAACACATGCACTGCGGAGAAAAATTATTACTATAAAATCATTGATGATGGTTGAAGTGAGTTCTTTATTTATTAATCTATCGATTTATCTCGGTAACTTTTTATGTGACGAAAAAACTCGAGAGAACTTTTTTGGGGTGAATTAAATTTCTGACGAAAAAGGGCTCTTGATATTTTGTCGTAAAATCAATAGCTCTGTAGATAGATCGATTCGATGTGTAATAAAATGACGGATTAATTCGTCTGACTTTAATATTTCACTACCAAATTTTAAAAAAAAATTCAAATTCGGATTTGAGACTGAAATGTGAAGATTAGACTATTTTCCTCCGGGGTGCAGTTACTCACGCAAATACACCGAAACACAGTTGACAAAATAAAAAACAAAGCAACACAAAAACGAATTGAATAATTGTTTAATTGGTGATTTTCATTGTCTATTTGGAAAATGTCATCAGAACTTGTGACAATCAGTGAAAAATAAATCAACGAAATTTTCTATTTTATTATCGCATCTCATTGAAGAACTCCACATTCCCCTCGACCCTAAAAACATCAGCAGGATATTAACAAGTTCAAAGACGCGATGGAAAAGCGGCACGTGTTGTGACATTTCTTCGCGCGGTATTCCAAAAAAAAAAACATAATCAACTTGGTAACGAAAATGGCGCAGAAAACGTAAACACAGAGGCTATATAGAGACCACGAAGAGAATGATTTACTTAAGCTTTGGTTGGCACGAGTTACGGTAATGACGCTATTTCTGGATTCATCCGTAGATTAAAATATCTTGATTTTTTTTATCCAAAAATTTCCATTGGATCAGGTCACGGCTTCGCGCTAATTTCGAAGGCCCAAGGGTACTTTTCTAATTCTATTTCTAATAATGACCCGATTTCTCGTTATTTTTCACTTCAAGCTGTTGAAAGAACTCCGACTGAAGTAAAACATGAAAAAATGTTTTCAAATTATTGCGAGATCGTGAGTCACTCCGGTAAAATCCAGAATTAGCCCCGAAAGAGAAACGTCAGCGAGGAATTCAGGGATGGAAGATGAAGGAGACGATATTATAATAAATAATGAAAAACCGGAAAATAATCCACTCACAACTGAAAAGCATTCCACATTGTTTTCCGTAAACAATCCATCTTTATTAATGGTAAAACGGTAAAAAATGTATTTGCAAAAATATTGAATACTGAATATTTATGTGAGGAGCCCGAAACATTAGTCTGCCCAAGAAAAAATAAATCCCCGTATCCGAGAAGAATCACTTATTTATTATCAAGAAAAAAACATAATGAAGAGAGGAAAAAGAAATAAATTGCAGAGTGTGCCATCTGTCAAACTCAGCTGAGGAGTAAGAGAATTCAAACCACACCCCCCGAGATTATATTATCTGAAAAATCTCACCTGCCAAAGTGGACGTCCAGGCATGATGATCCAGTAATTCCTCTCGCACACGATTTGAAGAAAAAATGTGAGAAGACACTCGAAAGATTTGACCGATGAGTTGGTTAGCGCAAGCACACAAAAAGATTGTGGGGCTGCGGTGGCCGATGCCGAGATATATATCCATGACATGCATTTGAGGGTGTTGGTGTTAAAATATCGTGGGTGGGCTTCTATATATGGATCACTTACTCACCGACACCACCACCGCAAAATTCTGCTGGACCACGCGTACGTGAAAATTTTCCCCATCTAAATCGCTCACCCCCACCCCTGAATGAACAACGAGTCATCCTCGTATATTTGCATCCTCAAGTGCATCCAAAAGTAAATAATCATCCGGCCAAGAGAAACAGATGATAACAGAATATAACAGAATATACTAGAATATAACGAGACAGGACAGACCGCGAATACCTTGAAATGAAAAGTCATCAGGTGCGTCAATGAGCTCCTAAAATACCGCAAGGGAAAAAATTCATTCTGCCAAGTCAATATTCTTGAGATTTTGATGTTTTATTTTCTTCAGATTTACATAATTTGTTAATTTTATTTATTTACGTATTAAAACCTCGGAATTTCCAACCATTTAAATCCACACGTAAATATTTTTGTTGATTTATCAATTTTATCCATCAAGTTGAAATAAATAATATTGGATTATGGAGATCGAAATAAATAAATACTTAGAGAATTTTTAAGACTGACAATTATTATTTTAGAATTATAAGACTCTAGACAGTTAAGGGGTACTTTACTGAACAAAGACTTACAACGAACTAACTAAACATTACTAGTAAGGCCCACGTTAAACTCCTCTCCAGAGGGCAATATGAGTTCTCCTTCCACCCTCAACCCTTGGATTTTTCTCTTGCTTGACCCTCTCTGGTCGCCAGATGTATTTCGGGAAAAACCCGCAATGAGAAAGTTCCTCCGGGACTTTCCCTTTTTTTCATAACATAAAGGAAAGGTCCCACAGCAACAAAATAATAAATATTTCCTAAATCCGGAAATATAAAAACTCTAGGAGAGTGAATTTTAAACTCGGGGGAACACCCCGAAATCCAACAAATAAAATAAAAAATGGCATCATTTCGTGAATCATTGCGCGAGAATCAATTAATTGAAATCAAAGTAAATGAGCAACTCTTTGCTCTTTTGATGTGGGAGAAAAGGGAATATCGTTATAGTAATAATAAGACACTTGCCAGTCATGAGTATATTGGATGGAATGCTGAGAGAGTTGACTGCACGATGTATCCAACAATGGGGTTGAAGAAAATCATCAGTTGGTAGCGTGGCCGAGCGGTCTAAGGCGCTGGTTTAAGGCACCAGTCTCTTCGGAGGCGTGGGTTCGAATCCCACCGCTGCCAAATTTTTTAGCTTCAATTTCCTTGGTTTCCACATACTTCGTGTATCATGACGAAGCGCATGCTTTGCTGGAGTTACTGGTAGTTACCTAGCTTGATTTTTCCATGCTGGACGAACCCAAGATCCAATGGGTTGCGTCGGCACGCGGCGCCGTGGTTCACACCTAACAGGAGACCATCACCCCATGGTAGGTATTATGAGTCAGTCAATGAACTATTGGTACTCTCCAATTTCTAATGTACAAGGGTGCTTCAAAGTCATCGGTATTATACGCATGTCAAGTGTTGAAAACCATTAGACTTGGACCAGAAAATGCCTCAATCCAAGAAGCTTGGTACGCTATTGATTGTCGTGTCCACAACGTCAAGAATTGTAACCCCATAATTATTGACTACTTCTGCCCACTCGTGCGTCCCTGTTTGCAATGTTGTTCTCAGGGGCTCGAGTAAGTTTGCTCAATGCCATTCGTTGCATGGTTTTTGTTTGGGTGCGTGCGCCAGTCAGAAAGGGGGGAACCCCTTGAATCCAGAATGGACGGAAAGGAGGAGCGAAAGAGAAATGGGGAAAAAAAGAAAGACGAAACGTTCCAGTTACACTCCAGACTGGCGTGCTGCCCTGATAGAGATTTCATTCTGAAGATGCCACCCTGGACCACGCCCCTGAATGTTATACATTCCGAAGGGCTCCAGGGTGATTCTGAATGAATAGGTGCTGTCTGATATCAGTCTAGGGAGAATGCGAGACATCTGGCAAGCTGACACTGAAAAGATCATGATTTAGAAATAGGTCTATCCGAACAGGGATCGCATAATTTTTATGAAGATCTGATGCTCCCAATTTGGCTAATTAAGGAAGCTGGTTGTCAGACAAGTGGTCAGGTCAGGCGGACCATCAAGATTCCGTGGCGCAACGGCAGCGCGTCTGACTCTAGATCAGAAGGTTGCGTGTTCAAATCACGTCGGGGTCAAGCTGATATGCCTTTTTGCTGATCCTCTACGTCTACACAAGCTCTCATCAAAATACTTCAGCCATTTCCTCCACGTGGTCATCCATAATGGTTAATGGAAACACCACAAGCATCATGGAATCAGATATGCCTCACATGTACGCTCGTCGTAGCCCCTGTACCGTTTCGAAAACGTCGAGTGGTGCGTGCTCACATCCCGCATACGTTCCGTCGTTCACCAGGAGAATATTTACAGAGAAGAGGTATATCTCTTCTCTTACAGTGGAACGACATTCGCGCGGGTTGTCTCATTTAGCCCCTCCTCGGATCAGGAAAGCATGAATCGACAGACTTGGAATTTCTTATTCAACGGTTGCGACCGTTGTGAGAGCGCTAATGAAACCATACCCCCCAGAAGCAGATAAATCGGGTGGCTAAATTTCGACGAGAATATCGTCCGCTCATATATTATTAAGACAAACATATGGTAAATTCTCGTGGTTGGAAGGCGGAATGGACATAATCAACAAATCAACCGACCTGATGCCAGGCGTACATGAAGTCAAGGCGGCTGGCGTGAAACGGTCGTTGATTATACTCGATATGCGCTACCTCCAGTCCTTTCCTAATCGCCGCGGATCGGAAAGACACAATTTTGAGGAAGAGCCGCATGGGCCCTAAGCACCTCTGTGCCGTTCAAACACCTTATTGGTCACCCAGAAACCCTTTTCATTAGCCATTGGTCCAGGGCAAAGGAATTGGCCGGGGAATTTTGGTAGGACCAGTCATACTTTCCACAATTCCAATTGCTTGCTGCAGCCTATAGTCCATTTCATGTGCAATTGGCCAACGATTTCCTCGATTTAACGGCAGAATGACATTCACTGACGCACTGAAACTGCACAAAGTGCAATGACACTGTTTTCCCCCAAATTTAAGAGATCGATAGTTCATGAGAGGAGCCAATTGGCCATAAGCATGATAATTCTACTTGCTATAATTGAGAACTCATCAGCTCACTACAGAAAAATATGAAACATATTGCCCTAATGCAACGTCAATACCCAGAGTTCATTTGTCCCACGATTTCCCCAAAAAATTTTTCGCTCTATCCACTGATCCCCTCCACTTCCCTCAACGTTGCAGTGTCGTTGACACTCCCGCGGCTTCCGTCGGTTGCGTCACAACGCGTGAGCAGTCGACAGCATGCGTTCCTGTTGAAAAAATTCCTCACGGGCGAAAGTCAAGGTATGACAGAATAACACAGTACTCACTTGAGCGTCGGAAAGGTCTCTTCTGCGCAAGACGCGAATGTTAACCAGCGAGTTCGTTGAAAGTCAGTGATTGTCGCTGATATGTATGATCTCCTGGTTGGAGGAGGGGCTGGTTGAGACAACCCGCGCGAAACTCAGTTCAACGTGGGGAGAGAATCTCAGAATCCAGATGAGACATACTATCCTGATAACGAGGGGCTCGTATGCGGGATGTGAGCACGCACCGTTCAACTACTTCTAGTCGTATACAGAGACCTGGATATTCACCACTTGAATTGTCTAGGATCATTGCCGTTCGGACTGAAATATTAAATCGGTTCGATCAGTTATTAAGCATGTCATTCGTGATACAAATACATTTAGCCTAGTTTTATGAAAATTGCGAATTTAGTAGGACTCATTCTTTACTTGACGTCTCGAAAGGGTGGTTCGATTCTAGTCGTAAGACTTCAATTGGCTAGAGGAAGAGTCACAAGTTTGTGGGGTACAACGGACAAATGTTTTAGATTTCTGTATGGCGGTTCGGATTGTAACAGGAGAGAATAACAAAGTGGCACGTTTATGGGACTCTTGCAAGGCTATTTTCCGCTTGACAACAATAACGACTCCGTGGCGCAACGGTAGCGCGTCTGACTCCAGATCAGAAGGTTGCGTGTTCAAATCACGTCGGGGTCAAAGATTTATTGTTTTTGTTTATTTTGCTTTCGAATAGAAGCTTTGTAATCGATCATCTTTTCTGACAATGATATAAAACTCTATGATATTTGAAAGTACCAAGTTTTAAGTGAGTGTGTGTATGTATGTATGTCTATGCGGATTTCTCATTCTCAAAAACAAATAATTTATAAAAAAAAAGAGTCAAGTTCAAGTTGATAATCTGAAATTTTGTGAAATAATCGGTATTATTTGAGAGCTTATCCGAGCGAAATTTCGGACCAATTAGTCAAGCGTTTTTCGTGATGGACGAATTTTCACAAAAATCTTTTTTTGTAAGGTCTCAAAAATCACGCGCCTAGCTTTGGGAATGTCCGTTTTGGATGCCCATCCACTTTGGTACCAGCTCTTGGATATTCGGGTAGAATTTGGTTAATGATTATTGAGTATAAGAGACAAAAACAATCGGGTGTGGGGAATCAAACCGTAGGATATTCCGGGCTGTTGGGATGGGGTTTTCTGTACTCGAGTGGAATTGACGTTTTTTATTTAACCATTTTTTTATTGTTGGAATTGACTTTCGAACCGAAGTCGAGGATTCGCCATCCACAAGTGTGAGAAAATCCCATTACAAGAGCCCGAATAATTTCGTCTCATACTGATTTCCGAATTTTCGGATATGGAAAGGATGCAGTACCAATTTCCAGATACCAAATCAGAAGAACCAATACGGAATATTCATTGACTCTAGGATTCGAGGAGCTCGACACATCTATTTTCAATAAAAAAAGCTAATTCCATATTTCTCTTTAGAATCAACCATTGCTCCGATCAATTAATACTCAAGGAAAGTGTAAGTAATCCCAAAATTACACAAAATAAGAGGTAACACTTGAGCAATAACCGAATTTTCCTTCTCAAGAAAGAAATATGAGACAAACAAACCCAGAATTGGATGTACCCACTTCATCCATCAATACTTAATGGAAAAAGAAAAACAAACCACCTTTGACAAGTGTAATAAACCACTTACAATTGAACTTTTAACTGCCGAGAACAGGAACGAATAAGAACAAAGTGGTATCGCCTCTACTTATCACTCTCAGGTATTATCACGTTACATTTTATTACAAAAACTTTTTACAGTGATATGTCATTATAATATTATTCATCGCCGGGATAATTCAAGCATTATTTATCGTAGGGGTGAATCCTTAGAGCCTTATCTAACACATAGCTAATTAATTACAAAAATTAAAAATTTTAATTTAAAGACTACGATTTCATTCATTTGAGTCTGCTTGACGTTTGCCAAACGGAGAATCAATATATTAATTTTTGTGTTACTCATATGCTTTCTTTTCCACCGCATTTCCATCTGGGAATTTCAATTGTATTTGTTTCGTTTATTTGCAATTGTGACTATGTAATGTCTGATTCAGTTATATGCTATTTTTGTTTTTGTTGTAATTATTTCCTGATGAGTTTTACTATGATAAAATGAGGTGTGATGAATTTTTGTTGGAATAAAACGAGTCATAACGAATTATGCCATAATAAGACAATAAATCGTGTCATACTATATAGGAGTACAATCGAATAAGTTATTATTATTAAATTGGTATTTTTATTCGACTGTTTTCTCAGTTGACTCAAAAATAAGTGAATTTTTGTGATTTGGGAATAGTGCACTTGCGTGTCGGCGGAAAAGTGTATTTTTTTAACTGGCGGTATGACCCGGAACGTGGGATTAGATTTCTAGGACGGAATTTACAATCTGGCGCCGTGGCTTAGTTGGTTAAAGCGCCTGTCTAGTAAACAGGAGATCGGGGGTTCGAATCCCCCCGGGGCCTGCACTCCTATGGAGTGTTGTTTTTTTCTTTTGCACCATAAATATCTCAAAATAATAAAAAATAATAATGAACGCAGTAAAGACTACAACAATTTGCGAATAAATTTATACAGATAACTTTATTTACGTAGAATAACGGGACAAAAGTATCAGCGAATTCACGAAATGCATTCATCAGGAATCAATACTCGCTTCTGCAACGAAAAATCCGATAAAACCTGCGTAATTCTGAATCTTTCATCTAGATCACTCGAATCTTCTTCAAGAATAGTAACATTGGATAATAAATCCTGGCTCCCACTAAATTCAGAAATTTGTTTAGACTGATCCAAGCTCTCAACACTTCTGATCTCTGATGATTTGACCTCGGGAGTAAAATTGGACGTTGATACTTGTAAAGCCAATTCATTCGAGAGCATCACAGAGTTGTTGATTGACTCTTCTGATTTCCAATGTACAGTCTGTTCTTCCTTATTTCCAGTCTGTCTAAACTTTCGACACAACTCTTGAAATTCTCTCTCAGGAAATATTTCTGATTGGATATCAATCTCCTTCTTCATCGCTTTCTGACCGATTCGTTTTTTCATAAACTTGAAGATGGCCTGTCTAACCTTCTGGATTTTGCTGACGGTTACCTGCTTGATACCCTCCTCAGCAATCCTCTCTAAAATCCACTGATCTGCAATTTCCTCGATCGAAGTCGGCGTGACATCGAGTAGATGCCATGGACCAACTCTTTCACTCTCCAGAACTTCTCCAGTTGAATGATCGAATTTGTCTGCCTCCCAGGAAGACGTGCGGTCCCAAAATCCAGGAATCCTGATAGACCCCACGGATTTCCTCACGATAGGAAATTCCTCAACGTCCTCCTCGATCCTTGGGTCTCTCATGGCCCTTCCCAGAAGATCACCGTACTTCCTCTTCCAGGAGACCCTTTGATACCACTCCAGCTCCTCTACCTCCTCGGCTACTCCTTCATGATCCACTCTATTCATACCAACCCCGCACTCCTAAAGTACTCCTAAACACCCTATCCACACACCCATGCAACAGGAATTTTGACACATCCTAAATAACCCCTAAACAAAGCCCTGAGGATGGACAAAAAAACATCAGCGAAGGTGGAATTCACCCGCCACTTCCTCCACATGTTCTATTCATAACAACTCCTAAGTCCCATCTAAAATACTCCTAAATACCTCATCCACACAAAATCATCAGGAATTCTGATTCATTCTAAATAAATCCGGGACAAAGCCACCCAAAAAGACAAAAAAGCATCGACGAGGATGGGATTCGAACCCACGCGTGCAGAGCACATTGGATTAGCAGTCCAACGCCTTAACCACTCGGCCACCTCGTCACTTGGAATCATCCTTTTTGATAGCACCCTCAATAACATGACCTCAACTTTCTCAATAATTCGCATAAAAAACGACAACAACTAATCCCAAAAATACATTTACACTGTCTATTGAGCCGTCGAAATTCATTGTTCAAAATTTTTCATTGAAAATTAAATGACAAGTCACATTTTCACTACATTTTTAGCAGAATTATTCTGTTGCTAATGTCGGAGAATAATCCCTGGCAAGTAAATTCCAGATCAATTACTCGGATAAAATTGGAGGGAAATACAAAAAATTCTAATATTGAATTCAATTTGACAATTCATTCATGGATGTCCACAATTTCATTTCAGATAACGTCAAAAAGGAGTAAAGGAATAAAGGACACCTTTGTTTCTTTTCAATCATGAAAATTCTGCCAAATCCCTTCGACATGGAGATATTCACGGATAATTCATTCTCAAATCGAGGCCAGTGAAGTGATAAATGAAAGTGGCTAAATGAATTTCGCTATTTTATCTTAAATTCAGAGATATTCATGAAAAACCCTTCACCATTTCACGACCGAATTAAATTATCTCATCTTACCACTTGGCTAATACTTTTTCATTCTAATAATCGCTTCTAATCCTCGGGAATTTCGATATTTGATCTGGCACCCCGTCCGAATTATCAAAAAAAAACATGACTATTCACGGATTCCCAAAAAACCAAATATCCATTTTTAAATTTCATCCCAGATAGTTTTAAGAATTATAAGGAAAACAAATAGAGAAACAAAAAATATTAATTTTCGTGACATGCCCATATTACCCCACCCTCCCATGCTTATTAAAGTTTCCAAAATAATTATATTTACGGAGGTCTCAAATAAATCGTAAAAAATTCTCTACATCTAATAATAAAACGTTCTAATTCGAAATTACACTGAAAATATCAAATATTTCCCATTGAAGTTAGACATAATTGAATTGATACCGTATTGAATAAAATACGTTCTCCGGTGAACTCAGCAAAAATTTTTTAACAGTGGATTCTCCGGACTTATCATCTCACGATAATATTTTAAGGTTAAACCTCCATGCGCCGTATCTCCTTATCGAATCATAACAAGTTTCTCGATAGTTTCCCTCCTACTTTTATAACTACGATTTGATAAGCTCGTATAGAAATCGTTTACGTAAACTCCTCGAGTGTTGTTTGTCACATTGATGATTAACTCCACGTGAATGGTCTGTTCATTCTGAGTAATGTAAGTTGTTTGTTGCATTGTTATCAAGTCCCTCGTTTGTAAGCCATTAATTCAGTGACAGTTACACAACTAGAACCTGTCCGGCAGTATGCGGAGAGCAGGCACTCGAGAATGGAACACGTACTTCACCCAAACTACAAGGAGACATATGACGAGGAGATACTTCTGTGGTTGACCAAGGAATTCGCTAGAACTGATGGAGAATTTTACTTGGATCATGCTGGTGCCACTTTGTACGCCGACAGTCAGATTAAGAGGATTTCCCAGGATTTGGCGAGTTCGTTGTACGCCAATCCCCATTCGGCCGCTGGAAATTTCACTTCAGAAATTATTGAACGAACTAGATACAGGTTTGTAGAAGTTTAAATACTTTCTAGACTACTCTAGTCTATTTCAATCTATCTAGCCTTCTTACGCGTTAGGTAAAGGATAGCAAGTCGATTGGATAATAACTCAAAGTAATTGGAGAGAGTAATTCTCAATGATTTGTTTTGAAATTGGTGAAACTCATTTTGGTCATATTCAAGTCGGCAGAAATAATTAATTCCAAATTTGCTATTTCAATTGCACTGTGTTTTGAATGGATACATGAATATTGTTTACAGAAATAATAATAATAAATAATAAATAAATAATAAATAATAATCAAATTAAAAATGGAATGACAGAAATTTTCTAAAACATTTTCATACTTTTTCAATAAAATTTAAGGGTGATATTCTTTTGAATAGATTTTTTGAGTACGTATTTGGGGAATATCTCTGAATTTGAGAGATTTACTTTTCAAGAGAGGTCTTGAGCGAAATTGCGCAATCTGTTTTGAATTCAGAGATATTCCTTGAAAACCCATCAACTGGTGTGACTTGGTTCCCTTTACCTCTCGGTTATATTTTTCCTGCTAATCCATGAATGGTCTAGGATTTTGGACTTCTTCAATGCCTCCTCCGAGGAATACAGTTTGATCTTCACATCGGGGACCACTGGTTCCTTGAAAACCGTTGCAGAAACCTTCAATTTCGGTGATTCTGGCCACTTCGTTTACCTCGAAAACAACCACACGTCTGTCCTCGGAATGCGCGATGTCACAATGAAAAACGGGGGACGAATAAAGTGTCTAGGATTCCATGAAGCTTTCGAGAGATTCCAGAGTGACGAAAGTATTCCAGATGTTATCGAGAGCAGAAGTAATTCTCTGTTCGTTTATCCTGCCCAGTGTAACTTCTCGGGACTGAAATATCCACTGGAATGGATCCAGGAAACTCACAAAGGGACACTCAATTCTCTCACTGATGAACAATCTAAATGGTATGTCTTGCTGGATGCAGCTGGATTCGTTGGAACTAGTGCTCTCGATTTATCGCTGCACAAACCTGATTTCGTTGCCATGTCCTTCTACAAAATGTTCGGGTGGCCAACTGGCATTGGTGCACTTATTGTGAGAAATTCCAGTGAGAATGTCATGGAGAAAGTGTATTACGGAGGTGGCACTGTTAATATGGCGCTCAGCAACACGAATTTTCACGTCAAACGAGAAAATCTTCATGAAAGGTACAGCATAGACAATTCTACGTATCATTATCTCCATACAATCATGACTAGATCAATTATAATCATTTCAATTGAAATAACTTAGATTTCAATTGAAATGATTCTATGAATTTTTTATTTATCAACTATGGTAGTTACTCTTGAGGAGAAATGTCCGGTTATTTTTCGCTATTTATTCGTGAGTCATTAAGAGCTTTTTCTTCTCAATTTTCTCTTCTCGTCAAATGAAGTCTTGGCTTTTAGGAGATTTAATATCCAGAATTGGAGAAGGATAATTTTTAGAATTATTCTCGCAAGGTGAATATATGTAGATGCAATTATCACTAATTATATTGCTAACATTTTTAATTCTATTATTATTCCACTGAAATTGGTAATTTCATCATTGGTGTCTCATAAGAATCAATACAAATCTGATAACTTTCGGTATATTTACATTCGATAAGTACATGCTGACCTAAAAATCATTATTTTTTTATTCTTTTTAATCTTGACAAATAATAATAAAAATAAATAAACAAACAACCAACGTGCTTTTTTTGACTATAATCAACGAATCCTTGACCTTTCAGATTCGAGGATGGAACTGTACCCTTCCTATCGATAATCTCCCTGCAGTACGGGCTGGATATCTTTTCTAGGATTCCCCTCACTCGGATATCTACCCACGTCTTCCATCTGGCACAGTACCTCCACCACTCCCTGGTAACACTGCACCACCGAAACAGTAAACGCCTGGCGATAATCTATGCGGATACCGATTACCAGGAAATATCAACGCAAGGTGGCACCGTGGCCTTCAACATCCTCCGATCTAGTGGTGCATATGTTGGCTACATGGAGATTCTCCACATGGCTGGACTCTTTAAGATCCACTTGCGCACAGGGTGTTTCTGCAACCCAGGGGCCTGTCAACGCCACCTAAACCTCTCCAACGACGACGTACTCCAGAACTATGACGCGGGATACAAGTGCGGAGGAAGCAAGGATTTGATCGATGGAAGACCCACTGGTGCTGTCAGAGTGTCATTCGGTTACTCTTCTAGTTTCAACGATGCCGAGATGCTGCTGTTGATGCTTAAAAAATGCTTTCTAGACGGACCTGCAGTGGTTAAACTTCCTGAGGGATATGTGATCCCTGAGAATTACATTTACAGCCGCGGGAATGTAAATTACAAGACGAAGGGAGGGACCGAAATCGAGAAATTGAGAGTGCAGAGGAGCCCTACTGGGATTACTCAGGATTCATTGATAAATTTATCCCCGGGAAATGGGTTTAATAAGAACGAGATGATGGAGAGGAATGAGATGGAGTCGAAGAAATTAGTTCTTTCGAAGCTTTATATTTACCCTGTGAAGTCCTGCGCAGCTTTCGAAATCTTGGACTCTTGGGAGCTGACTGGAAAGGGCCTCTCCTACGATCGTGAGTGGATGATTGTGAATTCTTCAGGGGTCTGCCTCACCCAGAAACAGGAGGTCAATCTCTGCTTGATAAAACCGAGCTTGTGTCTCCAGAGCATGTTAATGAGGCTAGATTATCCAGGTAGTGTTGTTAAATTATGTTTTGGGAGTTTGAATAAGCAAAGACTGCGGGAGAATTGAAATTTTTGCAGGGATTCCTGGAATTGAGTTGCCTTTGGAGTACCGGGAGGACGACATAACGCATGGGGAGTTGTGCAGGAGTAGAATCTGTGGGCACAGGGTCCAGGGTGTTGATTGTGGTGAGGAGGTTGCTCAGTGGCTCGGACTAGCTCTTGGCAGAGATCTCAGGCTGATTCGTCAGAGCAGAACTCAGGAGATCAGGGGAAGAAGCAGACTAGAGCTCTCATTCTCCAGTCAGGCACAGTTTCTGCTTGTTAATAGGGCCAGTGTGGAGTGGCTCGTTGATAGAATCCCTGAGGAATCTGATTGCGATAAGAATGGGGTCCTACATAGATTCAGGGGGAATCTCATTGTCCTGGGAGCTGAACCCTTCGAGGAGGAACAGTGGACTCATATTAGGGTTGGGGAACATGTCTTCGAGGTGAGGAAATTTTGAAGAGAAGGATTCTACCGTTTTCAAAACTTCTGCTAATAATAATCCACCGGTAATTTGCGCGTTTATTAATTTAGGAATATTTGTAGGTAATGGGACCCTGCACCAGGTGCCAAATGGTATGTATTGATCAACAAACTGGGTTAAAAACAATCGAGCCTCTTCGATTGCTAGCCGAAGAATTTCAAGGGAAAATGAAATTTGGGATTTATCTCAGTAGAACGAACTCTACCTCTGGGAAGGTAAAAATTGGGGACCATGTAATTTGCATGTGATTGGTGTTTTTTTTCACTGGTCTTAGAATCTCTATTGTATATTTCTAATCGTATTTTACAGGTTTTTCTAAAACTGTGTTATTGAATAAAGTTTTAAGGTAAATTTGTACGTGTTTAACGATTTAATTCTTACATTGGGGGGAGTGTGGCTTACCTAGGACCTTCAACTAATTGAACAATCTATTGGTTGTTGCTGAGTTATCTGCCTCACTGGTTGGCCTTCGGAAACTTCCTTCACTACATTTAATACCTCGTTGTAGATTGGAAACGCCATTGTCTGCAGTTTTGAATATACCAGGCTATCGTTGATCTTTACCTCGAATGAACCTGAAAAGGAAAATTCTCTCGATTTAAGAATGTTCTACACCCTTTCCGTCAAATTTCACATTTTTTTCATTTGTCTGGCAAACTTACGAAGAGATTGACGTGAAGAAATATAACGTTTTTGCATTTAATCATTATTTAACGACTCTCGAAGTTTCAAGGTGCTGCGAATATTTAGTATTTTGTAAACTTTTGAAAAGAATCGAAAAACTGTAGAGAAAATGCATGAAAATGATCGCACCATCCCAAAACTTTGTGAGCCATTAAATAATAACAAAATGCAAAAAGGTTATATTTTTTTTACATCAATTTCCATCGATAATTGTTAAATAAAGAGTAATTAAAAACGTGGATTTGAGCTATATCGAGTGTGAAACATCGTTAGCATTTTATAAGAAAATTTGATGGATTGTCTCCACTCGATTTTCATGAGGAATTATGAAGTTATGGATGCACTCAGGGCTACCTTGTCTTCCAGTAGCCCCACTAATTACACAATCAGGACAGGCATCTTTGATAACTCCTGCCAGTTCCAGAAACTGTTTTCGGTGACCACACGAGCCACTGGCAGTACACAAAGTCCAAAAATTCAAAAAAATAGATTCATTTTCGAGGTTAGAAGGCCACGAAAAAATCTAATGGAAGATTTAGAGGGTTCTTTTGCTCACCAGTACTCGACGTCGATTTTAATGCCTGACATTTCTGAATCTATGACAGTCCTGAAGAAAACTCGGTGTGAGTCAGGTATTTTTGTGGAATTCGTTACGATCCACTGGCAGTTAAAATTGGCGGTGAGCACCAAAGAGGATTGACTAAAGTAGAGGGTCAGTTCTGGGGGGTTAAGTGACTCCAGCGGCATCATAGTACTGCACCTCAAGAGAGGGAGGTCGCCACACGCAATGGGGGTGTCTAAGGTATGATGGAAGGAGGTATTGCCAAGCTTTGATGTCGCCGACACCAAAACAGGGGACAAGTACCTTCAGACGTCGTACGTAGGGCTGTATAACGCCTTCTCCTCATGTGCGTTTCGTCCCCACAATTCAGCGATTTCTGGAGTTTACATTTGAATGCAAGTCGAGTCGTTTGATTTTTTTTCTTTCAAATTGACATGAAAAAAAAGGCATGGCATAAAAATTATCGACAAAAGCATAAATGAACAATGGGTATATGATTATTTCAATACGAGAGATTCTTCCCCGGTATTGACTATTTTTTGATAAATCAAGTAATTAGAGTGAAACTCTTTCCACGTCACCCAAGAGGTAGAGCCCTTGACGCGTTTTTTTTAACGTGGTATCCCCTGTAGGCCTAATCCACACTGGAATCAAAAAAGAACCATGATTTATTAATAATAAATAATAATGAATTAATAATAAATTCATCAATTTCTATGGATATTCTAGCTGCATTGTCGATGTTGAATCATCTCAGCAACACTGATTTGGGAGAAATATTGAACGATGATGGAAGATTCGAGGAAGTTGTCAATGACATAAAACAGGTGAATTATTTAATCGATGACAATAAATGGATAATAAGGCGGTTGTCTTATTATTTTCTTGTCTTATTATTAGATATGCGACTTACTTACTTTTCATGAGGTTTTCTAATTTAAAGAATTGGAATCTGAAAAGGAAGTTCTGATCGCTGGAAATCGTTCTCTGGCCGAAGTCAATCTAGCAAAGCAATCCCAACTCGAGGAGAATAAAAAAGCATTATATGAACTGTCTGAGAAAGGCTGTAAGCTGCTGCTGAAATTGAAAAAGAATCGGAACTAATTATTAACGCAATTATATAAACAATTATCAAATGATAATTGTGATTTTTATTTGTATTCTCCTTCGTGTCGAGAAAATAGCTGAAAAATTCTTATCGGGAGATACAGAAGTCGATGAATTCCTGGATCAATTCTTGACCCGAAGAAAGATAATGCATTTACGAAAGGTGAACGTAGACAAAATGCGAGAGCTTAAGAGGAAACCGAAATCGTCAACAGGGGGTTATCCAGCAGTGAACACCTTTCGCCGCCCAAGTTTTCTTAAAGCTATTTCCATAATGTGCCTTCGTCATGGTCATGCACTTCGACTCAGATACGTGCATTTTTTGAACGAACTGATTATTTGGTTCCAGAGCGTTTGAGGATCAAAATAATTCCCACGATAGCCCTCATCTCAGACAACAAGACAAAAGACCACATCGTAGGCTTCACGGACCTCGGAAATTGCGACGATTTTTCCACAGAAATGATGGAGTGGAGAACAGCCCAGTCTGGTGCAATATCATACACTGGTGACCTGTTGAATCCACCAGAAAAGGGAGAGA